>NC_041719.1:13273233-13403233 GCF_900700375.1 Denticeps clupeoides | reverse complement strand
GGTGTTGGGTGAGCTGCTATTGCAGTAAAATTTCATTTTCATTAAAAGAATCGTTAAAAGGGCACTGTTTTTCTCACACTGTGAAATCAACACCAGTTTACAATGTTTTTGCTAAATTGACGCTTTCAGCACAATTTTTTTAACATAGTCTCTCTTCGGCATACCTATCCTTTATATAAATCATTCATTTAATCAGATAATACATTGTGTGAGAGTGCGCAGAATGCATCCTGAATCAGGGAACGCAATTGCCAGGTTGGGGTCAGAAACAATCTATCATCCACATGGATGTAGGACACAAGAGTTCCCAGCAGAACATTGCACTAAACCCTACACTGCTTATTGGTCTGTTCTACGGATTGAAGAGGGAATGTTTCATCAGATTGGACCATCTTCTTTCATTGCTCAGTGGTCCAGTGCTTATTGTGTTTTTAGTGGTCTTCAGGGGTCAATTTGGTCACTCTAGCCAGTCTGCAGCTATTCAGCCCTATAAAGATACGTGTATTCTGACACCTTTCTGTTATGATCAGCAGAGCAAATTTGTTCTTGATTCACTCTTCCATGAGATTGGATCAGATATTGTAGTCTTTAGTTCGCCCACTTGCATCAATGTACTTACAACCCTGTTGCCTGTTATATACTGTGTTATCTCTTGTGGTAGCTTCTAACCACCAGGGAGACCATTTTTGAGAATATTTTACCCATTTTATCAATTACGGAATTATATATGCCACCGCCTGATCATCAGTGTTATTTACATCTCTTGTCTGTGGTTTTTAATGTTGTGGCTGATCTTGGTGAGAGTCACCAACCCTGGTCTTCCATGCACATTTTTTAACTTTATACATTCTTTCTACTCATTGTATCCCAGGTCCTGACTTGAATCAGATTTGTGCGATCTTGGAAAGATCTGGAAAGATCTAAGCTGTGCAGGGCAGGTGCCATTAAAGACTTGGTGGCCCCATGTCCCAATGGAGTTGGTCTGGGCATTCCACATGGTTTTGTGGAAATTTGCTTTTGTTGGTAAGGATCATTGTTGGCAGGTTATTTGCTCTATAGCAGGAGCCATAGTTGGAAAAGAAGAAACTGTGTCTGAGAAAAGTTGTAGGTGATAATGAATAAAACAATGGATAGGGGGGAGCTGTTTTCTCGGCAGCCATTTAGGATTTATAAAAAAAAATCCTAATCAACACCAGAAAGTTGTTAATATCCGACGCAGCGCAGGACCTTTTGCTTGTTTTTGCAGAGAGGATTCCTCTACGGGAAGCATTGGAAGTGTCAGTGTGTCAGGAGCCTCGCAGCCCGCTCTGTTTTTACTCCCATAATTGACGACGAGCTTTTAAAGCCGGACAGTAATTATTCCGTTAGCCAGAGTGCCACTGGGCCGCGTGGCATTAACAAGCTCCTGGGGAGCTCTCGCTTGCTGCAGGGCATTAATGGCCGAAAAGAGCACTTCTCCTCTTACATCTGACTTGTTCATGTGCAATCGTCACTTCACAACTGCAGAGGTATTGTAGTCAAATAAGCGAGCTAATGAATCACTCTTTTTCCACTTTACCATATCCCACTACAGTCCACAACTCCTACACATTCACAAACACGCCATTGTACTCGTACCATCACAGAGTGAAAGATTGTATCCATTGTATCATGCATTAAATATGAAAGATTGCCAAATGTCTTGGTAATAAAAGTTTATTAGCAAACAATCCTACATTTACAGTGCCACAAAGAGATACTCGATCAATAAACTGCAACCTCACAGGGGTCCTTGCAATGCTCTTGGGCTTTACTATGTAGCCTGCATCATGGTAACGTCACGAGAATGTCTTCGCGTGGACCTGTGGGCCACCAGGTTAGACTTATTGTGCTCCATGAGGTGAACAATGTTGGGATTCAGAAATATGCATGGGGAGTGTCGCTCCACACCTACAGGCTTTCCTCCAGATTACTGCACACGATTTGCTCGGGAGAAATCTAATTTCCTGCCATCCCTCTGTCCACTCCTCCCCCGCAGGATCTGTCCACGCTGCAGTGTGACGTTTGTGTGCTTGTGTTCTCGGTGACGGACAGGCGAAGCTTTCACCGCACTGCCCAGCTTCGCCTCCTCCTGAGGGAAACGCAGCCCCAAACGCCCATCATTCTTGTTGGTAACAAAAGCGACCTTGTTCGCTCTCGGGAAGTCAGCGCGGAAGGTACGTGTTCTTATGAAACCTATATCTCATACAGTTTTTTTTTTTACTTTTATGGGGCATTGAGCCCCTCTAGAATAAAAAAAAATACCCAAACGCAGCAACTAAATCGAGTTAAGACATGATTTACAGGAATAAATTGATGCAACAAAAGAAAGGAATGCATGCTAGGTTTGTGGAATAAGAGGAACCACCCGGCCACTTGTCACTTTAGGTGGGTTTAGCGAAATGTAACATTTCAGAAGGGATTGGCTTATGGCTGACGGAGAGTAGAAAATTTAAGAAACATTTATTTCTTATTTAGACCAAGATATCAATGGGCTTTTCTTAACAGTAACTCTGAAGATTTCTGTTTTGGCTTGTATTAGCACCAGACAGCATTTTAGGGCTGAATCCATAGTTGTTGTTAACTTTATATTATTGGACCTTTTCTGATTGGCCAATTATGTCATAGACCAAAACAGCAGACATGCAATTTAGCTGCTGGCAAATTCAGACAATCTTATGTACCGTGGTACCACATCCTGGGCGTTCTGTACTTTGTGAATGTGCTAAACTCTTTGCTTATTATGTTTTTCATCACCTCTGGGTAAAAACCCAGGTAGAAACATCTTGACTCCTGATTGTAAAGCTTGGGGGCACAAGTCCAACTTTGAGAAGTTTGATTTTAGTGTTACCTATGTGTTTTTTAAAAGACCAAATGTATTTTTTACAGTACAAATACCCCTTTATACACATGGTGTCAGTGGTCAGCACAAACACGATCTCTGATCTCTGCTGTGGTTATCTTGGGACCACGCCCACTACCAAACCAAATATGCAGCCTCGACACATGCAGCCTCAGAGCATTAATTTAGCCCTGCTGATTGATGAAACAGAGATGATCAGCCCTGCTGATTGATGAAATAGAGTGTTAGATCTCAGAACAGCTTGTTTATAGGATGTTTTGTAAGTCGCTTTGGATAAAAGCGTCTGCCAAATAAAGTAAAGTAAAGTAAAGTAAAGTTTAATAGGGGCCTATCCCATCCCTGCTATTACCTGTATAGATGCCACACAGGTATGGATGAAAGGACAACTGGATAAATGTGTGAACTGGAACTTTAGAACATTCATTAATGTGCCATTGCCGTTTCAACCTTTTTTACAGTCTGCCTTGTAAATGTATTCACCTGAGTAAATGTATTCACCCTGTCCTTGCTTCTTTTTCTTTTCTTTCTCCACAAGCAGCCAAGTTGCTGACAGTTTTTTTTTCATATAGCTGCACAAATGTGTTTTTTTTTTTTTTTTTGAGATTATGAAACACTATAGATGCAGAATAGCAGAGAAAGACAGATGCACAAGTGTGAAGCCAAATCGTGCAATCATGGACTCACACACACACACACACACACACACACACACACACACATCTGCTACGAGTGTGTGTTTTTGCAAGTGTTGTGTAATTGCTGAGCCCTACGACGGGTGCCTGAGGCAGAGTGTGGCGTTCGAGGTTAATTACATTTGGGGGCGTTGGATGAGAACTGGAGAACATCTCCAGCTGCTCGTTTCAGATGCCTTCATGTTTTTGTGGAGCAGTGTAAATTAATCTCTACTTAATTAATGTGCTTAATTGGAAACTTCTAAGCAAACAGCACATTTGGTTTCTTAAAGCAGCCACATTTCTCCCATGTTCTCCTTTATTCGTCTGTGTTCTGTAGTGTGGGCAGGGCTTAATACAATTCCCTCAGTCCCTCAGCCTGTGTGTGTGTGTATGTGATGATGTAACCTGAGTGCTCAGGTTTGGTACCTTGACTCTGTGTGTAAAAGGTCAGAGAGAGGCAGTAGAGCAGATGAGTCTGTGACAGCCGCGGTGAGGCTTCATCATGTGACCTGTGCGGTCGCACTCTGGGAAAACTGCATCTCCCTATTCATGCTTCCTCCTCGCTTTCAGTAACCCACCCTTTCATTTCGCATTATCTGCCTGTTTTTTCTTTTTCAGCGATTTGCCCTTTTTCTTGACCTGCCTGTTGTTCCTCCATTTCTCTCTCTCTCTCTCTCTCTCAGAGGCTCGTTCCAGTGCAGCCCTGTTTGGCAGTATATACGTGGAGATCTCTGCCTCGCTCGACCACCGTACGTCTGAGCTGCTGGAGGCAGCGGTTCGTATAGCCAGGGGAGAAAGCCCCGGGCCTCTCGGGGCTGGTGGAGAAGACGGAGCGGGAGGAGGCAGGAGGGAGAGCCTCACCACTCGGGCAAAGCGCTTCCTCGCTAGCCTGGTTCCCCGTTACCCCAGAGATAGAGAAAAGGAAGGGGGGAGGTTCTGTAGGCAGAAATCACGCTCATGCCATGATCTGGGAGCACTGTGATTTGGGGGGGAGGAGTGAAATGGAAAGATGAAGAAAGACAATGGAAGGAAAGACAACATAAGTGAACTGTACATGAAGCAATGCTATCTGACAGTCACATAACACATAACAGTTGTCTTGTGACAGTGGAAATTTACTGGAGCTGAAGGAACACCTCAATGTCAGTTTAGAACGAGCTGATGTGATTCGTAGTGCACCTATAGCCCCACTCCATCACACAATTTCTGAGTTCTCCGACTGTATATATGATGTGTACTGTAACATTACAATAAAGGTGTCTGTGCCACAATAGGAAAATAAGTTAATAAAAACATTTGGGAAGAGAACAAGCTGCCAACTCTGGTCAATATTAAACATGTTTCTTCAAGTCATATAAAATGCATTGCATTACTCAAAAAGAAGTCACAAAGGCTCAGATGGTGCACAAAAAATATTGATCATGATGTATTTAGTACATTTATGTATGTATATGTTTTACCCTCTTTTTCTAAGGTTAAGTTTGATCCCGACTTGCTGCCATTGTGTCCCTAAACACTCAACCCTGACAGTCCATGTCATGGCTGGCTTTGAGTTCCTCTGTTAGGAGCATCAGCTGAAATTTCTGAGATAGACAAAACAACATATTTGGAAAATAACGACAGGCTAATGGTGCGATTAATTGCTTCAGCAGTTCGTATGTGACCGTATCAGAGTTGCAGAGAAAATCCCACAGGGACCTCAGCACCATAGTTGGCGACAAAACCAGTGATGGGGAGTCGAGTTGGCAGTTGAGACTGTGTAGGTGTTCCTTCATTTCTTGCTTTTTTTTTTCCTTTCTTGTTTGAGGATCGACAGGGCACACTGTATATAGACGGATGGTTGCCTGGCAACTGTAGTCATGGAGACCACAAATCTTTGTGACAAAATTCTTCTACCTTTATTCCTTGAGGAGCGCACAGTCAGTTGGGTGTGAAATTGGGTGGGGGGGGGGGGGGGGGGGGGGGGGGGGGGGACGGCAGAAAAGTCGAGAGCCCCCACAGTTTTTGACAACGGGAGTCTAGCGCAGCACTGCTGGTCAGACTCTGGCACACACACCAAATTATTCTGTTTCTCCACTCCTCCTCATTTCCTTTCTTTCTATCAATTTACTCCCATGCACACCCACAGATGGGAGAAATGGACTGCTGATACTGAGCAAAGGTTCATCGCTTAAGCCAGAATAAAAAAAAAAATTGCATAAAATTGTGGTGTTAACTTCTAAAGTTTATTAAGTAACAGAGTACAGAAAGCTCACATGCTGATATAAAATCATCACTCTGTGTGACTGGTCTGGTACAGATAACAGAAGCAGCTACTGCTTCTGCAGCTCTGCAGCTACTGGTCATGAGTGCCACCTGCTGTTCAGTAGGAAAACCCAGCACTGTCCCTGTCCAACTGCTCATACACGACCATTTGGATACTAATAGGAAAAGTTTCCTTATTAAATTGTCAAAATCCAAAAATAGGGCTTAGGGTGTTGAATTTCAAAACCTTGAGAAAAGAAATTAAGTCCAGGCTTGGTTGTTGTGTGTCTCTCCCCATTTTGGTGCAGGTTTCCTCCATGTTTCTTTCTGCCACTCAAAGGCACTCAAAGCCACACAAAATATTTAATTTGGTTGTATTCATTTTCATTCACAAACCAGTGTGTGTTGCCTTTTTGCTGCCATATATACAAGTTTGGTACCCCCTCTAAATTTTTGGGATTTTTGTTTATCATTGGCTGAACTTTTAAAGTAGCAACTTCTTTTTAATATATGTCATGGCTTATGGAAACAGAAGTATTTCAGCAGTGACATTACAGAAAATGCAATATGCATCATAACAAGATTAGACAATTGCAAAAATTGCAGCCTTTGATGCGGGTCTGGATTTTTTTCAGTTAAATTTGATGGCTGCCGAGCACGGACAGGTTGGTTCAAATCGTGCTAGAATTTTGATGATAAATCAGGGGACTGTGACGACTATTCCTGAACATTGTACCTCTCCCTCTGCATGCATGTCTTTATAGATTTTGTACTGCATTTTAGGTCCCCAGTCCAGTCCCTGGAGCCTCATGCTGTGGTGAAAATGAGACAAACTGTACATGAAATGACTGTACATGAAAGACTAGTATTTTGTCATATTTTCACAGACTGAGGCAAAACTGCTAAATTACTGAAAAGACATTACTCAGATTTTATCTGAAACATCACTGACAACTCATTCCAAAACCACCCACTCCTACAGAAGGTACTAGTTGATGCGTCTGAAGACCACACCCCCACTATCAGTGTATAGCTCACGCTGTCCCCCGACCATTTCTCATAAGCACATTTTAATAATTGCCAGGATGTAACTACCTAGCTAGGTGAAAAAAAAAGACAAAATAGATGCCGTAATCACTGTAACCATGTATCATCACTTACATTACTGCACATTTTAAACATTACTTATATTTATATTCTAGACATAGCGGCCAGTCTAAATCGCATTTTAGTGTAAATTAAGTTGGTTCAGGTTTGGCCTAGTTTAATTACATAAAAAGTAAAGAAAGGTTTTATGAAATTAAATCCAGTTGCTTACAACACAGAGAAAAGACCATGGAACAGTTCTCAAAGCCATTTTATTCTGTGAACCAACAATAAAGGCTTCATTTAAAACATATTCATATGTACCCCTTGAAACATGTAAGTATTCGTGCTTTCTATGTCCACACTTTCATATTTCAGTGAATATGAATCGAAAAAACTAATAAAAACAGAGACATTTCTCACCATCTTCTAACTACCTTGCCTGCTCTAGATTTAAATGAGCAAAAAACAAGAAGCTTTCATTGGTTAATTTCTTACCTGCCATGTTGGAAGACACATAAAAGATGAAAAGATGACAATAGACTCATTACAGTCAAATTACCATCTGCATCATGTAAATCTCACTCAGGAGATCAGTAAAATGACTGAAGCAATGGAATTAGGTTACAAATGGAACCTTGGGAATGTGCTAGATTCTCCCAAACTCAAAACATAAAACTTGTGATCTGACAATGTGGTGGGTGCATTATATACCATTAAACACCACAGTGAAACTTCTCTTCTTCAGGTGAGTGAGATTGCTGATCTAGAATGTCATCAGATTTGTTAGTTCATCATCAAAACCATTATTTATCAGTTGCTAAATTCCATGTTACCAATGTGAAAACACCTGACAGAAGCAATAAAAAAAAAAAAAAAAACAGGTCCCGTCATATTATAAGATGAGTCATCTTTTGTATTCTCGACAAGTGGGCAAGTGCGTAGAAAATGATACTCACCACCTTGCCACCTTCATATTCTCAAATGCCTACACTCTTATCTCTGCAGCAATCGTATTTTATGCATAATATTGGTGTCATGATCTGAATCTGGGGGGTGTTCCGTGGTTCGAAGGTGGAGTTTTCATTTGTCAGTGTAGTGCTCCTGATTGTCCTGAATGTGTGCATAAATGTGTGCATGCTGTGTTGTGTCCTCATGGTCATGGTTATTTCCCTGTCTTTGTA
Source organism: Denticeps clupeoides (assembly GCF_900700375.1). Classification (NCBI taxonomy): domain Eukaryota; kingdom Metazoa; phylum Chordata; class Actinopteri; order Clupeiformes; family Denticipitidae; genus Denticeps; species Denticeps clupeoides. Next base: position 13,395,164 of record NC_041719.1, on the reverse strand, counting down.
CGTGCTTGTGTTTTTTTTTGTGATTAAACCCCCTTTGTTGTAAGTTGTGCGTATGCGTCTATGCGTTCACCATGTGTCCCTGTGACAATTGGACATAAACATATAGCTAATACCTATATACATTGAACAGTAACTTTCTTGCTTTTTACTAGCCAGTTGTGAGATAGGGGCTGACGAATGCAGATTATATGTCTGAAGAGCACATTAGAGATTTATTAAAGGTTCCCCTTTGGAAGTCTTGGGAGATCTTTGACTCATTCCACAATCATCCAAATGTCCAAAGACGGAATGTTTATTAGAAGAATGGTAGAGACTCCATTGCAGAGTCTGTGCCAAGGTGGCAAGTTGTGTGGTTCTTCAAATCAAACATTTGCTTTTTTTTTTATTTCAGAGTTCACGTCAGCTTTCATTTATCTACCAAGTTTAGTTTTAAGATGAGCTGGTGAAACCGCAACATTCAACATAGCTGAGTTCAGCAGTTCTTTTTTTGTACGATTAAAAAACATCTCAGCAGCAAAGTTTCTTGTTTCGAAAATATATTTTCGTTATTTGAACTTTATAAGGCTTTTTTTTTTTTACCTTGTAATGTGTTTCTCGCCGGTGTCTCAACATATGAAGAATAAAAGTCTTTTTTAAATCCTGTGGTATTGGGTCTGTTTTGCAGCCCCTGCCCAAAGCCTTGCAACGTACTTCTTTTTCATTTAGTTAAGGCATTGTTAATATGGCTTTTTAAAATATATTAACAGCAGTAGCAGAGTTGTAAAAGCAAATCATGGGGGATGGTGGATTTTATTGTTTATCAGACTGATTTTGTGCAGATGACAATGCACATTGGGGGAGACCAACAGTGAAACATAATGAATATATTCTAGTATCGTAAAACAACATGCATAGTGTTGACGTTTCATGTCAGATACTCAGATTTTCTCCTGAAGCATTTGGGTAGTAGCCTAGCGAGTAAGGCACTTGCCCATGATCCAGAAGACCCAGGTTCAAATCCAACATCCCGCCACAGGAAATTTACGTATCATTATTATTATTTCTACTGCTACTACTTAATAGGCTTTGTTACGTTAGGAAATTCATTAAACAATTCATGATACACTTTTTTTCTTCCTTCTTTTGTGGTGCCCTTAGCATTTGCCTATATTGCCTATGCCACGGGCCCTGCCGTAACCTGCTCTGCCGCTTATTGAGGTAAATAAAAAAAAAATTCACTTTTTTACTCAATAGACCTATGCATTCATTGAGAAAATAGCACAAGGGACGGAACAGGGGGGATGTTCGTTTTAGAAGGGGAAGGATTTTGACTGTTTTTTTTCAGGGGGAATAACACAAAATGCATAGAAAAATGATTTCAAATATTGAAGTTGACGAGATTTCAAGCTTTCTTTTTTTTATCTAAGGGTTTCTGTGTATTACAAGAAATTATTGTAGAATAACTTTCCACAAAGTGTGATTACCAGCGCTGCATGAATGAGTCAATACCAACACCTGTTTGTCTTCAAAAGCATTAAGAAGAAACTGAAAGTCTGTAACTGAAAGTGCCATTTTATTCTTGCTGTTGATTTCCTGTGGATTGCTGCGGGGTACTTGCCCGTCTGGTTGAGACCAAACAAGGACTTCGCCTGCCAGGAAGCTTCATGTCCAAAAATCTTTCCCTGAAGGAGCCTACCGTTCCCCCAGAGGGATGGAGGGAAGCTACAACTGCTAATAATATGTTTTTTACATATGCTAATAACATTTTTGCATATGTAACTATCATACAAATACATATTTACTGTTAAGTAATCAAGTTGCTTTTTGGCAATTAGTGCTGAAGCACAAATTTGACAAATTCTGAAAATCTTTTTGGATATTTAGACAGTCTGCCAACTGATGATCGTCCAGAAACAGCAGGTTCTCTGCCACAACACCTTGACATGCATAACGCAGCAAATGCCATTTTTACAGCTCTGTACAACCAGCATCTGGATTAACACCTTTTGAAGTCGTGTAATGTGGTACGTCTCTCTCAGTTAGGAAGTGGTCCTTTGGTGAAGAGTGAGTCACAGCATCTGAGAAACCCCCTCCCTATTACGAGTCTGCGTCTCCACCGCACAAACTGGCTTGCATGTCATAACAAAATTGTTGCCCAGGCCCTGTCAATGGCCTAATCACCAGAAATTCCATTTTCATAATGTGGGAATGTGTAATGATTACTTAACACATGTGAATGACAATAAACTCAAACTATGGAAATTTTTGAATCATTTGTGCATTTGTGTGTTTGAGACAAAGCATTATGACACAGAACATGCTGACTTCATCCAAACCACAAGATATTTATCTCTTACATTTTAATTGACATGACCTGGAAAAGAGTAAATGTGAACTTTTGTTAATGTCTTTTGTATTCTTTAAATGTGGAATACCTTGGAATTTCAGCATCGCATCTTTTAGTGGAAAGAAGGGACTTGCCTCAAGATGTAAGAGATCACACCTCTTATCGTTTTGGACACATTTCGTTGGTGCACCGTGTGCTGTGCTGTGTATCACAATGACTTTCACTTCATTTGAAATGGGAAAAAATCATTTTAATTGACTGACGGAAAAAAAACATAGCATTTAATACAAAAATGACTTATAGCCTTAAGGTCTTCACATATGAAATGAAATTGTTATTTGAAGGCACGATGTGGCATGCAGTGGCCATTTTTTTTATGTTTGAGAAACTAGGTCTGAGCTCATGGGCTCATTAAGATGAGTCCCGTCTGGCTACTTCTGGCCCATCAGTCATTTTCTCAGAAGTGCTGTGACATAACCAGAATGTCTTCAGGCCATTTCTTCATTTTGTTACATCTTAGACTCATCCTATGATATAATCAATTCACATTTTCGATTAAAAAACAAAGCAGAAACATGTATTTGATTTTCAGCTGAACATCCTTCTTCTAGTGCATCCTACTTCTTCACTAATCCGTTAAAAGTTTGACCGAGCGCCTCCTGTGCCTCCACCGGCCTGTATAATGACCCACAGATGACGTCACAAGAAATCTTTGACACAAGAAAATGAAAAGTTTCCCCATCTATCATAGATGTTTTGAACATGTGGAAGTAAACCACCAGTGTCTCCAGTTGTTCCTGTGCTCTTCTGTCCATTACTGGCATTCTCTTTGTGACTTTGTGGTTTCAGTGAGGGGGGCTACCTGTGTTTGTGCCGTCCCGGTGTGTATCGGCTTTCTGCAGCTTCATTCTCAGTTTGTAAGGCATAGAAGTGCTGGTTTCGGCTCCTAAATCAGCCGGGACCCGCTGCTCTCCTTCCTCATCTGAGGCCGCCCTCTGGGACACAGACTGGACCAGTGGAAGACCTGACCATGGCACAGAAGTTGGGGGCAGCAGGGGCGGTAGGAGGAAGGGCATGTTTGTGGAAGGGAGGAGGGTCGGCAAGTACGGATAGCCACCGAGTGAGCGGGAGTGTGTGGGTATAAAGGTGGCAGGAAGGGGGGAGCTCTGACCGTAGGCTAGGAGGTCTGGCGCCACCCTTTGCACTTGCCTCCAGCCTCTGTAGAGCTCCCTGTCTGCAGCATGCAGGGGTCTGCTGGCCGGGGGGAGCTGGGGGCCGCAGGGACGTAGCTGCAGCGCACTTCTTTGTTGGGAAGGGTAGGTGGTGGGATTCATCAGGCCAAAGCGCAGTTTTAGGGCCATCAGTTCGTCGTGCAGACGAGCATTCTCCTCGCTCAGCGCCACCAGACGAGTTTCCAGGACGTAGTCATTCAGCCGCCGTTTTTCCCTCGAGCGCTTTGCTGCCACATTGTTCCTGCGACGCTTCTCCCAGTAGGTGGCATCCTTCTTTTCATCAGGGATGAACTCTCTTTTTCGTCTCATACCTCTCAAACCTTGTTCTTCAGATGAATCCCCCTCAAACTCCTTCTGCATCAGATTCAAGGACAGCTCCATTCTTGCACAACACTGGCAGGGGAAAAAGATATGTGAGAAATCTGATGGAAGGTTTTCAGAACATATGCTTTAGACACCAACCTTATCTTCTCGAATGCTGGTAGTTGCTTTAATTTCTGCAGGAGGGAAATAAACAGACACATATTTCACCACTGTAATACACTTGTACATGTGATGAATGGAACAGTAAATCGTCCAGAATGAGGAAGGTAAATGAGCTGTCAGTTTTGTGTTCATATTCACTGCGAAACAAGTAAATTCTCATGCAATGTGATTTCCTGGATTCTTTTTACACTCACAGCTACATTTACATTTACGGCATTTGGCAGACGCCCTTATCCAGAGCGACTTACAACTTACAGCTGAAGTGTACCTGTGATAAAAATGACAGACCTCCGTCATCTTTTTAAGTGGGACAACTTACACAATCGGTGGATGCCCAATACTCTTTTGCCCCATTGTAGGTGCAGAAGAAGTCGGAGTAGGAGTGGAAGCCTTGCAAGCAGTAGTCCCTAACAAGCTGAAAAAGTTCAAATATCAAACTACTGAAATAAAATGAGTTCATTAGCTGATGTACACTTTAAGTTCTATGGTTTACATCGTTTTTAGCAATAAGCCTTGATATTAACCAGCTGCTAAGTACTATTGTATCTATGCTACTCGGGGGGACAGAGGAAAAAATAAGAGTTTTGGAGAGAGATTGGACAGAAAGTCGACATATAGTTGAGGGAGAGGGTGGAGGAGAAATAAATCCTGATGGATCCGCCCCTCTGCCTGTAGAGTACATGTGCAATCTCTCTGACCGCTAAAGAGGCCCCCTGTTCCACCCGCGAGCTGAAGGCCCCCTCAACAGGACTGGGCCCCGATGTATACACCAGGCCACAACAACGGACACAGGTAATTTTGTAATGCAACTAACTCCCTTGCACTGTGTGCCACACATCTTAGTATGTGCTGGCCTGCCCTTAATATGTTCTCCGCCACGTCTGCATTGTGTGTGTGTGTGTGTGCTCCACATAAGGGCAAAATTAGACCCTTGGGAACTAGGGAACATCCAGATTATTAGGGTTTAATCTACTGTAGAAGGCAGTCTCACACACAAACAGATATATGGGGAGAGACCACTAAACCTGCTGCCCTGTATCAGCTTCCTCTTTCATGTCATCCATGCACCATGTCTAAAGTCACAGAGGAACTGATCAGGCTTCCTGTCCACATTCTGCAGAAGTACATTAATAGATATCTTTCTTGTTGCTTTTTAATTGCAATAGGGGCTAAAAACTATGCCGATGGCCGACATGGTATCTGGTATCCGCAGGTCATTGCGGTTGGACTGCAGGATCCTTTGCACTGCTTTTGTTTTTTTTGATGTGCAGGCTGCCTCACCCCTTTCTTTTTCTGCTTGTTTCAGAATCCTTTCCCCTACATCCAAAGTAGAAGCAGGTCAACCACTTCCTCTGCCTGCTCCCACGCCACTCCACTGCTACGTTCCCTACCCTACATTCCTGTAGCTGCCCGCATACTCATGCTTGCCTACAAAGCCCAGGAAGGGTCAGAACCCTCCTACCTCTGATCTTTCATCACTCCTCGCTCTGCACCTCGATCTCTCCGATCCTCCAGCACTGCTCGATTAGGACCACCACCATTCAAGGTACAGGAATAGCATACATCTAGACTCTTCTTGGCTCCTGGGTGGTGGAATGAACTTCCACTAGACTTCCAAACAGTCACTAAAGATCTTCAAATGCAAGCTAAAAATTTACATTTACATTTACAGCATTTATCAGACGCTCTTATCCAGAGCGACTTACAATCAGTAGTTACAGGGACAGTCCCCCTGGAGCAACTTAGGGTCAAGTGTCTTGCTCAGGGACACAATGGGAGTAAGTGGGATTTGAACCTGGGTCTTCTGGTTCATAGACGAGTGTGTTACCCACTAGGCTACTACCACCCTATAAATCTTCCTGTTTAGAAAATATTTGGACGTACACTTTCTATATTTAAAAAAAAGCAACATGTACACACTACTAAAACTGAAGCAACTCAACAAGGAGACCTGCAAAGCTATGAGACACAGGGCAAATGCTGGTGGCCAACAGTTTAAACCTGTTGGCCACTTCAGATATATAGTACACATTATTTTCGATGAATCTCATTTCATAGTGCAGTTTGAGCTGAAAAGTTAAATTATATCACCATTTCCCCTTTAATATTTATTAATAGCTTCTTGTTTTCTAAAGTGTGCTAATATTTAAAGGATAGGATAGGACTAAGGTAGAAAACTCCAACCCTGACATTTTTAAAGCTTTACTTTACTTTACTTTGCAGACGCTTTTATCCAAAGCAACTTACAAGAGGAAGACAACAGCAATTCTCATTTGGTTTCTATAGATTTTGAGTTACAAAACTAAGAGCCCTGATAAGGCTGAACTTGTCAGGAATAGAACATGCTCGGGAATGTTCTAATTTTTTATTTTTTGTGCAGTGTGGGTGTCAGTTGTGTCATGTTGTCCCTCAGCTAAGATTTGATTGTTGCTTGAATAGGTGTTACCTTTATCTGTTAAAAGATCTAAAACACCATGCCGGATGTTGTCCCCCTGTGTCATGACAGAGGGGAGGACAGAACATTGGACACAAGGGTAGGGAAAGCACAAGAGTTTATTGGAGTCAGACGGAAAAAAGGCACAAATGAACCACAGCGTCATGCACTGAAACTGTCTCCTCTGGAGCTGTGTCTGCCCTCTGGTGATAACCCCCCCCCCCGGAGTCCAACGCCTTAAAGCGCTGATCCACTCTCATCCACGACCAGGGGCAAACGAGCTACCCATGACACTGTGGCTTCACATGATCCTGTATGTCAGAACCCAAACTCCACACGCCTCCAGACAGATGGAGATGCGGGACATAGGAAACCCACGCCCTCCCGATCAGGCAGGTGGAATCGGCAGGTGGGTGGAATCCTTTGGTGCAGCCTGACACAGACCACACTTATAATGACACAGTGTACAGTTGCTCACTTTATTGCCATCCAACCAGCACTGGGAGTCATAACGTTTTTTTTACATTTATGACATTTAGCAGACACCCTTATCCAGAGTGACTTACAATCAGTTACGGGGACAGTCCCCCCCTGGAGACACTCTGGGTTAAGTGTCTTGTTCAGGGACACAATGGTATTAAGTGGGGTTTGAACCTGTGACTTTGTGGTCTTCTGGCCCAGATGATTGTGTTACCTGCTAGGCTACTACCAGAGTTTTCCTCAAAATGTATGCATTACACTGAGAGTCAATCGCTGCTCTTTTAAATAGCAGATGGACAGATCAGAAACAAAGCAACCTTTAAAATGGCACAATAAATAAAAAAATATATATCACTGAAAACTATAAATATAGTGTAGCTCTATGTTCGGGGCACAGTTTCAACCAAATTTGAATTTAAGTCATTAGCAAAAAAAAAACCTTGATTAGGAAATCACTCATTTCTGAACCTGTGGAATATTTTTTTTTTTATATGTATTGCCCTACTTTGCAACCAATTATTTTGGTGCATTGAACTCTATCAAGTGTAATTGACTTCAAGGTATCTTTTTTTTAAATATGCCATTGCTTTTGTCACACTGCATGGGCTTGAACTTGATTCTATTCTCTGCAGCCGTTGCTGCTCCTCTACTTTACGCTCTCAGAGTGGCACTGTGGTGAAGAGAGGCCACAGACCAACCAAAAATACACCATTTGCCCAGCATGAGCTGATTGTCCATTACCCGTTGCTCGCTGTCAGGACGTTCACCGCTTCCTGATGTGGTATTAATGAGACACGGCACACACTGGGTGTGCAGCTCTTAATCGTGATCTGAGTTTTTGTTGTGAACAGAAAAGACTGTCCTACACTGTGTCCCAATCTGGGATACTGCAGGAAAATGTGCAAGAATGTACTACTGGGACAGTATTATGTACAATGCTCCCAATCAAAAAAACAGCCCCTCAGAATTCCCAGCTCACCACCAACACACATACACACACACACACACACACACACACACACTTGGACACCCTGACATTAGCTCTGTTTCCAGTCAATATAGATTCCAGAGGACCTCCAAAGTCAAGCAGAACGATGCGTTACGTTTCATCGCATCATAGCTGTTTGGTGAGGTCATTAAACAAAACCTTCATGTTACAAAATGAGTTATAAACACACATGGATATTTTGTGAGTCCGATTGTGTTGTAATATTTTTGGCCCTTTGCGGCCTTCACAAAGTCTGACCTTTCACAAAGTTTCAACTATTGCATATTTAGATTCCCCTGCAGTTTTTTAACAAAGTCTGACTTGCAATGATATTCAAGAGAAATAAAAAAATAATTATTATATATAACTGACCTGGCATTTACATCTGTGATTGTATGCTTGTTAGACTGGAAAGGAACTGTCGCTCACCAGTCCACAGTCATGCAAATACCACTGGAAGAAATGATGCTCTGTCGCTGCTGTCTGTGGGAGTGCAGTCCTCCAGAGGAGCGCATGGGCAGCATATCTCAGGCATTAATGTTCATGCATGTAGTAAAAGAAAACGCACGACCTCTGCACAGGAGACTGGTTACCACAGAGGAAACCAAATAGTGTGAATGTATGCGCGCCACAGAACTTGATCAGTCTCCTGGGGACGGACGACACAAAACAAGAGAACAAAACTCCCCCACCGACATCAAAATCTGGGCCTTGGACTCAACAAGACCCGGGGAGCATCCTGGAACCCAAAGAACAAACGCCCAAATGCACCAGTATAAGCAGAGTTCCGTATGGAAGAACCAAAAGGAGGTTCTTCAGTGTCTAAAATGACTGCTGCACTGCTGCCTTTTTCTGAATTACTGCTGGGACATGGGCTCGGAGATTCCACAAGCGTTTCACCACAGCGCCACGTAAAACTTGTTGTACCAGAAAGGGCAGAGGAAGCGAAGGAGCGTGAGGGCTTCCTGGCTGGAGGTCCCCAGAGGCCATCGCTCGCCCTGCACCTGTTGCTTTTAGATAGATCATGCTTTTTAGTAACAAGCCCCCCCAAAACTTCTTCTTTGTCACATATCCGCTTCTTTTCACCGCCTGCTGTTCTTTTACGATTTCCTGCCTTCATCGTTTTTCGCATGTATGTGAGTCGCGCACTATTTCATTTTTTTGTTGTTTTTACCTTCTAAATGCTTGGATGTGAACATAGACATAAAAAATCTCCCAGTTATACCTTTAATCCCTATCTTAACGTTTTGTTTTTTTTTGTTTACAGTGTGTGGGTGCTTCTATTGCTGTTCTCAGTTAACATCATTGGCCCTGCCAGGAAGAGAAAGGACGTTTAACGCTGTAGACTTTAAAGCTGCATACCTGTAAGGCTGCTTGGGTCATGAGAGGCAAGACAACGGCATTGCAATGAATTTTCTGCATCCTAACATGGCAGAATTTAGATGTTGCCCAGTGATGATTGGCAGCTTATGTTCATGGAGAATACAGTTGGATTAAAGTCGATCGATTTAATTCATATTTGTTGTTAGTACAATACACAAAACCGCACATGAAAAAAGCACGTAAAAATATTGGAGGTATAATTTTTTGATCTATTAGACATTTCTGCGCATCTGATTTAAAATTTTTTAAATTTGGAGAAGCACATTTCTCACACACTATTTGGTAGATTCACCACATTATCTCAGCACATCGGAATGTGTACAAAGCGAATTTCATACATCCCCAGATTCATCAAACCAAATTTTATTGAAAACGTTTGCTTAAAACATAAGTGATTTGTGTCGCTGTGTTGTTAACTTTAGCATTTTGCACATGAATGTAATTAGCTGCAACCTACAAATGCATTTTTTTCACTTTGCGCTATGACTTATTATTAACTTTAAAAAGCAGATTTGGGAAGTCCAGTCCTCATTTCATATTCCATGTGTAGTAAATATCCTATACATGTGGCATGATGGCAGCAAAAAAGTGCCATATCTTGAAAATAGTTTTCTTACCGTCGTGGACCGACACCAGCACTAATCTGTCCGCCAGTCCCCTCAGCTCTGGACAGCCAGTGTCTCTAAAGTCAGCAGACATCAATCCTCAAGGCTTTGTTTGCTGCCTGCTGAGAACTGAGTCACCTAGTGCACAAGCAGTGGTCTTCACACCCAGGGGCTCCAAGCTTGTGGCCTTTCATTTGTTACGTGGCGTCACCCTCCCACTGTCTGGCTGCCCCCAGCGCCTGCCTGCCTGCTTGTGTGTCACCACTGCAGTTCAAACAGCTTCAGACTTTCTCATGCTAGTGCACTGCCCTGTGGGCCACTGACGCCCATACACTGGCCATGGTGACATGTCTGTTTCAGAGAGATGAGCAGAGAAATGAGCCTCAGCACAGACTGCTGTTTTTTTTTTTTTTGGAAAACAAAAAGTCACAATTGCAGGAAATGTGAATTTGAATACCATTCTCAGGCCTACCTGTCTTGAGGTTATGAGAATACAACGCAGTAATTCCGAGACAGGGTGGGCATGCGTCAACTGCTTGGTGAGTGGCCCTGAATACTGGCCAGAGACTTTGCTGCCTTCTAGTGGCCACATTTTGAGTCGTCAAGATTATGTAAGAAAAATTGCATGGGTGGACATGGCATAATTACACACATTCTATGCTAAAATATTTGTATATACCTGTAGATATATGTGTAAATACTATATATACTATTGTACACTATATATACTATTGTTAAAAGTATGCATTTTTAAGTCATAGTAAACAGTAGCACTGTGAAAGAAAAAAAAATTGAACTTGAACGATTGTCATTAATATACTGAATCTAAATTTCATTTAATAATGTGGAGGACTAAAATGGGAGCTCTTTTTGCCATTTACTTCACCATTCACTATTCATCATGGCCTAACATAAAAAAAAGCTTCATGTCACAATTGGACTTCTTGTGCACCATGTGCAAAGATGGATACACCAACAGGAGCGTCTCTGCGTATTCCAAAGCCCCTGTTTTTGTGCTGAGCTCATTTCTAAAGTATCAAGACAATAGTGATGTAAAGCCATATATCGGCTTGGCGCTGTGTTATCTGATGTTGTGAGCTCACTGCATGCTCCTTAAATTGTTATAGTAGAGTAACTGTAAATAGCTGATGGAAATAGAGGTGTCAAGGCTATCTACACATCTTTGCTGGTGAGAAGAGTCTCACTGACGCTACCGAAAGTTGAAGAAACTCATCTGAAGTATCACAGACAACATAGGCCCAGCAATCAGCATCTCAAAAAGTTTTAGATTTTTAATACATGTGTCTTGTACAATTAAAACATCAACTTGTAAAAGTGAAAAAACAAATAACTGTTCTTTCTTACTCCAACATTGCAATGTATTTAACTGATGGTGGTATCCAGAGTGTTTTATTGTGGCCAGTTGCAGAGGCAGATCCATCTCAGGAGCAACTCAGGGTTAAATGTTTTGCACGTGGACCCAGTAGTAGTGTGTGGGATTTGTACCTGTGACTCTGTGGCTCATCAGTAGATTTGTTATCTAGTCTACTAACTAATCCTCTTTTGTGCCAGGAGTGTATTTTGCAACATTAAATTTTTATTACATCTTCATTTTTTTTTTTACACTTGTACACTTGTTTAAACACACAGCTGAATGTGCAAAAGATTCTTTGTCTGTTTTAGCTGTTAATAACACCTCCAGAGGTGTGAAATGTGGTGTTTGGAAGAACATTGCTCTAATATTCTCTTACCAGCATCAAAACCATCTTAAAATAAAAGCAACCCAGTTGTGTGCCTCTACACCATTGTCTTGTAATACTGAGAAGTACAGTATGCTACTGAAAACCCTACTGCTGCTTCTTATTTTACCTTTTCCTGCTCTATACTCTGGTGATTTGAATGGTGGAATTTAGTGATCTAATAACAAAAACCCTGAGTGAAGTACTCTTTCTTGTCTTCGTGCATTTCTGAATATTGCTGTGGGGAAAGTATAAGAACGTAATACATTTCCAGTGAATGTTTATATATGGAAATAAAGGTTCCTTGCAGCATTGAGGTTGTAGTTATGCAGTACTGGCATATGACAACAACTTTTTTGAAACCCAACCTTTGCAACAAGAACACTTTCTTTAAATCTTCAGTTGGACACTTTGCACCCCAGCACAATCAGCTGTGAACAGCTGAGAAACACTCTTTACATTTATAGACGCACTTTATACGTCATGCACATTGCACATTGTTCACTGATTTGTTGTATATTTATATTTTAATTCCATGCATATTCATGTACCGCAATTATTATTTTTTTTCTTATTTTTTAAACATGCAGCCCTGCCATAGCAACCAGCAAGACTTCGTGGTGTCAAAGGGGTTCACACTCTACAAAGTGCAATGGTTTTTCATCCTATGCTGTTTAACCAAACTAACTACTATATTGCAAATTGACACCATGTAGTAGAGCAGAAATGACACCATATAGTGTCAAACTACCCATACGAGCCAAGTACACACAAGTACAAAAAACAAGCCCCATAAGGACCAGTCCAAAATTACTCAGTAAGAATCTCACTGAGCAAAATGGACCAACATTTACATTGTTATCAAGGACAAGACTGATAATGGCAGTTCTTTTGTCCCACATACAGTGTTTGGGGAGTAACGAGTTACATGAAATGGAATTACACAATTTAAGTATGAAAAAAAATTAATTGTATTTCTTTATATTTACTGGATGAAAGGTTTGTTAAATACTCATTGAAAGATTACAATTTTAGTTACAACTTATTAATACTGTACTCAAAAAATTGCCAATATTTTTAATGGAGGTATCGTGCGAGTGGGAGTGGTCTTTGTGTCAGCCAATCAGCGCTCAGTGCCTATAAAAAGCCCTGTGAATCAGGCACTTTAGTTGAATGTAACAAGTCGCTGGTCCTGACATTGATCTGATTGAAGGGTAATGCAGAAGTATTTCTTTTGCTGGCATGTTTCATTACATTTTTAACAGGTTAACTTGTTACTGTAACAAATTACATTGTCAAAGTAATCTTTTCAACACAGTCCACATCAGGATTCATAGAAACCACTTGTTTGCATCTGGAGTAAAATGGACTACAGTAAAGAGTTTCAGATTAACGCATCATCCACTACTAGGCACAGGCTAAGATCACAGGCTGAGGGCAGTGGTGGCCTAGAGGTTAAGGAAGCGGCCCCGTAATCTGAAGGTTGCCGGTTTGAATCCCGACCCGCCAAGGTACTACTGAGGTGCCACTGAGCAAAGCACCGTCCCCGCACACTGCACCCCGGGCACTGGTCATGGCTGCCCACTGCTCACTCAGGATGATGGGATAAATGCAGAGGACAAATTTAACTGTGTGCACCATGTGCTGTGCTGCTGTGTATCACATGTGACAATCACTTCACTTCACTTCTACTTGGATGGGATACCAGGTGTTGTGTGTAAAAACGAAAGAAAAGATCTCATGCCATAAACTCTATAGGTCGAGCTAGAGCCTTAACACTCATCAAATGAACTGTCTACGAATGTATTTACATTTTCATTTACATAATCAACAGGGATGATTTTCCCATTATATGCAGAAGATATATGACATGACATGCAATGAACCCTTCAACCCAGTTTCAACGTCACTTTCAGACATTTTTTATGGGCTCAATGACAGTGAAATTAAACATTTATTCTTTCCACTGAATGGCTCAACCTGAAATAACTTTCTCCAAATTGGAGAAATAAAAAAAAAAAACACTTTCATGCCTACTTTGAAGCACAACAGCAGTTTAGTACTACTACATTAATAATATTAATAATACATTTAAATATTATTGCACAAAGCAAGTAATATCATATGCAATAAAGGCTTCCGTTATAAAAATGCAGTTCCTAAACTCGAAATTAAGAGATTTCACTCTCCCCACCTCAGTGTTTCGGTGCACAGACACGACACCACTTTCATTTTATTATAGTCCTTTTATTAAAAAGCCATCCCCAGTGGAGAATTACAAATGCAAAACAATAGAAAGCATGCCTTATTTACGTATAGTTATGTAATATCATCTTCTTCCTTAGAGAATGGAGGCAAATGTTTTAGATTTTAAACTAATTAATTAACGATCCATAAACATTTTAATTGCAACTTAAAAATTTGTTAAAATAAAAGAGTAAAGCAATGAGAACACGTTTCCATAGCAGAAAGAGAGGAAGGTCTGCATCATAAAACATTCCCTCCTAAACAGAAAAGTTCAGTGCTACAAAGCTGCATGGCATTGAAAGTGAAACGTGACGGTTGCACTTTATTTAACGAAGCATCAGTTTCATCTGCCAGGGGCTCTAGTAGCTCTCTTGGTCGAGGTATTTGCGCAGTCCTGCGGACAGAGAGTTGATGCGGCTTGTGAAGTTGTTGGTCGTGCCCACGCTGTGGTAGGGCACCTCGGGACCTTTGATGGGAAGGTAGAGCGGCAGACTGGGATACAGAGGAGGCGAGTAGAGGCGCGGGGATCCCCAGGGCAGCATCGAGGCCTGACCCAGCGACTGCAGCAGCCAGCCTTGGGTCGATTGGGGGCTGGTGGCAGGGGAGCAGGGGGGTGGCGACGGCAGCTGAAAAGCGATGGAGAGGGATTTGCTGTTGGAGGGGCCGAGCTGATGGGTCACCTTGTCTCGTTTGGACGAATCGTCACAGGCCCCCTGGCCCGACGTGTGCTCACAGCTCAGACCCAGAGACTGGGACTCAGTCAAAGCAAGAGAAGATGGAAACAATGGAGAGGAACCTGGAGAGGAACAACTCCGACCGCTTGTCTGAAGACCGAGGGCGTTTTGTGTTGCACTGGACATCCTGCTTTGCTGATGACCTTCCAGGCTGGACTGAAGGGGGTTCAGGGCAGCATGAGTGACGATCGATGGAGAGTGGAACGTGTGCAGAGTGCTGGCTTCTCTGCCCAGACCAATGTGGCACTGAAGGGTCAGAACTTCGGCCCTCAGCTGGGCATTTTCCTTCCTGAGCGCCAGCAGCTGACCTTCCATCACAAAGTCATTCAGACGCCTCTTCTCACGCGAACGCTTGGCCGCTTCGTTGTTCTTGCGACGCTTGTCCCAGTAGCTCGCGTCTTTTTTGCTGGCCGGGGTCATCTGCCTCTTGCGGCGCATGCTGGACGCGATGTGGCTCTTGAAGGAATGCAGCTGCTGGAGCCTGTGGGCCAGCAGTGAAGAGCCAGGATATGCGAGCGCAATCCCTGGACGTGGCAGCCCATCTGCATTTATGTTTAACGCCATGGAGCAGCGTGGTAGACCCCGACCTGCTAAATGACCTCTCCGTTTCTTTGGGCTGTACATTGAGCCCTGAAAAAATAAAATAAATAAAATAAAAAAGTAAATAAGGAAATACTTCAAGTGAATGAGTGGGAGAGCATTTCCTGAAATATTCAAATATATAGCCATGTCTAGGCTAAGGTGTCAACTGCTCACAAAAATCCTCTGTGAATGAGACATCTGTACATCTAATATATCTGAGGTGTGTACATCTAATATATTTCTCTTTTTAAGTGCAAAAGTTATGGATTTATAAAAGCATTCTTATCTATGTCACAATAGTGGTCCCAGAACATTTGTGAACTAGTGCATGTCACAACACTTCAATTTTACTAGAATTCAGCAGCCAAAACATGAATTGAATTAAGGTTATTTATTTATTCATGTAATATACTCTAATTCAATTTATATACTCTGAAATTATTGAAAAAGTCAGCACTATTTTTTCAAGTGGCAATATTTTTAAATATCCGTAGAACGGATATCAGGACCAAAAAAATGCCCTGGGTGTCTTAATGACTGTCTTTTATCTCCCTAAAATGGCATTTTTATCCTCTAAAAGTGCATGAACTTGTTTGGAGCCGCTGCCTACCTGCGTGACGCTGTCACGGAGCTCGGTGCTGAAGCTGGGGACGCGCGGGGGCCTGGTCCGTGTCAGATCCGCGCCGTGCCCGTCGTGGTCCTGGGTGCGCGCGCGCACGTGCACGCGCAACGGGGACGGCAGAGGTGGCGACTTTCAGCGTCTCGCTTCGTCTTGGGCTTCGGATGCGGAAATCGTAAAGTGGGTGTGCGCGGTTCCTCCACTTTCATAAAACTCCAGGAATTCTATTCGTAATTCAATTATGGTTTTATTCCATTTGGTAAAACCTTTTAACTCAGTTCCTATGATCTGTGTCTGTATAGCATCATGTTGTCCAGTTTCATGGGTGCTGATTAAGCTACAGTCAGTGGTGGAATGTAACGAAGTATTTGTACTTCGTTACTGTACTTAAGTACATCTTTACGTATCTGTACTTTACTTAAGTAAAAATAATAATGCATACTTTTTATTTTACTCCACTACATTTTGCGGCAATTATCCGTACTTTCTACTCCACTACATTTCTACAATTTATGCCGTTACTCGTTACATTTTACTTTACTTTACTTTACTTTACTTTACTTTACTTTATTTAGCAGACGCTTTTATCCAAAGCGACTTACAATAGGAAAGCACCTTTTTAAGCACGATTTTGAAAGCACGTTGTAAGTCGCTCTGGATAAGGGCGTCTGCCAAATGCCGTAAATGTAAATGTACATTTTTATGAACACAATTTCCTCAAAATCTTGCATGAAAAAACAGTTCGCCTATCGCGTTCTGGCGTTGTTTGCCATTTCCTACCAATCCGGCTTTATTAGCTCCGATGTTGGCAGAGCGCGTCAGTTCGCAGCAGGAGCTGGTACACCGGCCTGATAAACATACAGAGGTAAGCTATGCTATAATATGCTATGCTTTATGGTATGTTATGACATGTTATGATACTATTATCTAGCGAAATGTATGCTGACATACAAAAATAGTATAAAAATCACACCAGTGTAGTTTCATTTTTTTTTTTAACACGGTGGCAGGATAAAACTGGTTCATTAGCTCAGAGAAGATAGCTTAATGTCTTTGCTAGCATAATGTCCAGCTCAGTATTGTGCCAGTTCACACTGAAAAAGAAGTAGTTCACGTTCATAGTTCATTTTTAAAGAATTTGAACCAAGTTCACAGCTCAAAAAATGAACTAGTTCACGTTCGTTCTTTATTTTATTTTATTTTATTATTTTTTCAGTCGGTTTTTTAGTCCGGACTCGAAGCACCAGCCATGCTAGCCTGTAACCAGCAAGCTTTAAAACGTCTCGCCAGAGTGAACCTCACTCACGTTCACGTTCATCATTTGTAAACTGATTCGTTCAGTTCAGCGTTCACGAAAAATAGGAATGCGTTCATGCACAACACTGGTCCAGCTTGGCTGGAAGTGGTGCTTTCCGCCTGTTTCACAACCAGTTGTCATCTCTGACTAGAGATGTGATCACAATAGACCAACACTCCTGTACTTCACATATTTCAGGACCCCCTCCAATTTGGTTTTGTATTCACTTAAATGCAATCTCTCGTAATGATAAGGTTTATATACATAGTTTAACACAGTAAATAGGTCTAATAATATACTTGATTGTGCTAGTTACTTAGTTTTGCAAGTACATAAATGATTTAAAGATATATCATGTCCTGATTGGTTTATCTTAATGGTATATTAGTGGGTAATACCTAGTAGATAACTTGCATCCACATAATTCTAAGGTACACACAGTATTGCAGAGTGCACTCACAATAAGCACACCAAACTTTTCAATACACATATACTGCATAATTGCTTGTAATTATTAGGAGCAATGACATCAGTACAGGCCTAAGTCAGTATATGTACTATGCTTTTACAAAATGGCACACCCCAGATGTTGAGACAAACCATTGTGTGAGTACTTTCACTTAAAAAATACTTTAAAGTAAATTTAAAAGTAAGTACTTAGGACTTGTACTTAAGTAAGATTGCTGATGTAGCACTTCTACTTTTACTTGAGTACATATTTTGCAGGTTACTTGTACTTTTACTTAAGTACTAAACTTCAGTACTTCCTCCACCACTGGCTACAGTTATGTAGCAAAAATATGTGAGAAATGTTGCACAAAGAAATGAACACCACTCCAAATATTGGTGGCGGATGGATTGTTGCAAAGAGAGGAATGGATTCAAACACCACCAAGATCTGGAAGCATACATTAGGGTCTGAAAACAAATTAGTGATCCAAACACACCTCAAAATCTACAACTGAGCTCCTGAAGATGCCTAGGCTGAAGGTTCTACCAAGGCCCTCATAACCCCACAACCTAAACACCTTTGGAAATCTGTGGATAGATCTCAAAAAGGGGTGGTAAGTGCCTAGTGGCTATAACACTCATCTATGAACCAGAGGACCCAGGTTCAAACCCCACTTACTACCATTGTGTCCTTAGTGTCTCCAGGGGACTGTCCCTGTAACTACTGATTGTCAGTGTATCTGCCTAATGGCATGAATTTAAATATCAAAGAATATTGCGTTTAGGACAGACCAATGACCTTGCAGAATTAAAAGCGTTTGGCAACGTCAAATGAGCAAAAAATTCCCTTCTAAAAGAGACTTTTTGCTGCCTACAAAAAAAATGTTTCCATCATTTTTTGATGGAAAAATATATGTAATCTTGCAAAAAATAATCTGAGTATGTTGACTGTAACGTTTTACGCCTTTTGGTGTTCGATTCATCTTACATTTACAGCATTTATCAGACGCCCTTATCCAGAGTGACTTACACTCAGTAGTTACAGGGACAGTCCCCCCCCTAGAGACACTCAGGGTTAAGTGTCTTGCTCAGGGACACAATGGTAGTAAGTGGGATTTGAACCTGGGTCTTCTGGTTCATAGGCGAGTGTGTTACCCATTAGGCTACTACCACCCCATCTTCTGCTCACTTAACTACTCACAGCAACAGACATCTAAAGCAAAGCTGGCCAGCATATTAGATGTGTATTGCGTAAATGCACATGTTACATGTAGAGAACAAAGTCTACGAATGGTGAGGATTTACGGATGTGGTGACTCCGGGGGTGTCCAGGTGCCGTGGGGCAGTATGAAGTTTGGTGAGATGCACGCAGTGGTGCAGCAGTTCACCACAAGGGGAATGTGACTCATCCCCCAGCTCTGTGATTTTCTGCTTGTGACTCATAATGTCTTCACTGAGATCTTAACTGGAATTTCACATTTACTTTACCAAAAATAAACCCACACATGCACACACACACTCACACACACACATTGCAGGGGTATTTGTCTGGATTCACACTTCCACAGGGTGCACATCAGCAGATGAAAACAATCAAGTTTTGCACATTGTAGCCAGATTTTAAAGAACAGATGATGATTTTTGATGACAGATGACCAGCTATCAGATTTGCAGAGCTCCAGCACCTACTCTGTACTCGTCACCTTACTGTAGCCACGTGTACTAGATTTTATGCTCCAGAACAGAGAAACCACTTCCTGCTGTTTTGGTTGTCATCTCCCCTGTTGCTGACCTCATTTGGCTTCCTGACTAGTTCATTTTCCCAACACAGCCATTGGGGATGCATGTCACAGTGTATTTCCCAGTGCTGGTCCCAAGCCCGGGTAAATGACCTTTTGCCTGGTCGATTGTGTGAACAGCCAGACCGAACAGCAGTGAACAGCAGAATACATGAAGGATGCTTGTGTACCACCTTTGCACACATTGCCCAACCCCAATCATTTCTGTGCCCCCCCAGCTCCCCCACACACACACCGTCTCTAAGTTTATAATTTAACGTGAAGCACTGCGCAGATGTAAAATTTTATTTCCTCTTTAAGGAGGGGAGATCTGCGTTAAAAGAGACAATCAGATCAACCACACACAACGCATCTTGAAATGCGATCCAATGAGAAAATATGCGACAAAACTGGTGAATAACTTGAAAGGTTATTTGGTGCTTGGAGGACAATAGTTTCTATTTTTATTTTTTGCTCTATGGATGTTGCAGCGGTTTTACATGTGAGATGGAGCTTTCTGCATGGATATTTCAGTGTTTGATAACCTGACCTCAAGACATGCAAGCTCCTCTACATTCCCAACACCTCTGCTCTCTCCGGCAGTTCGAGAGGAGGCCATGTGTGACCCACCCTGCCCAAAGATAACCAGTGACACTGTGGTCCTTGATCTTTCATCCAGGCTTTGAATTTGCTAAAGTTTTTGCAGTTCAACGGTCAGTTTGCACCACAGCATGGGCCTAGCCATCTGCTCGCAGGAGGTGGGGGGTGGAGGTACAGTGACATTCACATGTACTGAAGGATGTGAGGTTTAGCAGATAATAGGCTACAGTTTAACTGTCATGGAAAGAGTTAACCCATCCGATGGTCATATCGCTGTGGAGGCCAGAGACTGTATGCCACAAAAAACGCTTTGCGCCTTTGAAACCACTCTGCCGCAAGCCCACATTTAAAAATAGATGAGTCTGATAGTCTTTACATGCAAGACCCAGACACAAACACACATTTCTGCTACATTGCCTGAGCCACAGTGACACCTCACCTAAAGATGTTAGGGCAGAAATCTTGATAATAATCAACCCTTTTCTTTCAAGTGCATCCCTCTGTGTTAAAGCATGTGATTCATATAGATTTAGAATCTCAATAATTTCACCTGCATGCATCATTTTTTGGGATAATGATTTTTGTGCTGCAGTGCAACTGCAGTGTACTATTACCACCACTAGATGGAATCATAGCTAAACGTAGGCTGTGTGATCTGTCACATATAGTTTTTTTTTAATTAAGACACGCCAAAACCTTTTGATGAACGTGGATTTCAAAAAGGCATTATGTGAAAGTCTTTGTGGTATCAGGCTGACTCATTAGAGCCTGCATTCATGTCTTCATAAGAATGCTGACCTCAGATCAGGGCTACCCAGATCACACTGTTTTTTTTCTCTTTTTTTATTGTCCATTGAAACCTGCCCAACCTGATCCAAGGTCACCGCTCTGACTGTGCCATCGTCCTGTGGACACTGCGGTTCTGTGTGAGCGTGACTGTGCTGCTGGGAACCCTGTTCAATGGGCAACAATCTGCTCGCCTCACTTTCCCACTGCCACAGTTGAGGTGGAGCCACAGACCAGAGCGGAGAGCCTAAAAGGCATTATAATTAACAGCATGCGCAAACAGTAACAAACCAAAATGTGTTGCGGTGGATTTTGCTTCTAACAAGCTCATTAGTCAGGTGCCAGACTGGTCCCTGCGGGATGTGCCACATGGCAGGCTTGCCCCAGTTCTCCTGAGACAGATTTTAAACAGAGACAAAGTGGATGATGGCAGCGTGTTGTCACTGAAGAGCTGAACAGTGAGTGGAAATCAGATAGGTTTCCTGGGAAAAGCAATTTGACTGCAGCCCATTTGCTGGGTTCCCTCGCCCACCCGCTCCATTCACTGGCTTTACACACTCTGCAATGGACACCCGCATTTAAGCCATCAGTGGTGCCGTTTGCATTTGGCAGAAGATTTTTCCCAAGCTCATGATAACTATACAGGTGCAACAGCACATCGTGCACCCGGAACATGACGATAGGGCTGCAGGGACCCTAAATAGGTTCTCTGGGGAGTGCTTCTGAGTTTGGGGAGCCAGACAGCATGGAAACCCAGGAGGCTGGAGGTGTTTGCGTGTTCAGATTCCCTACGCCAACCCTCCCTTTCCATCAGGTGACTCAGGCCAACACGGAGTCCCCATCCTGGGGAAGTGAGTGCAGAAAAGTGAATGAGGGTGGAGAGAGGGAGGGAACGAGAGGATGGGTAGGAGTGATGTCAGGATTATGAATTGTCATCCGGAATGAATAGGACATTACACTTGTGTGAGGAGCCAGAGTAGAAGTCGCTGATGTATACAGTCACACAGATCTTGACAGTTCATTTGTCTTCATGCACGGCGAGGGACTGCACTTCCTGAACGGACCAGTCTTGGGAATCAGCCTCAGAGAGCGTGGTAAGTCATTTTCACCACCGCCATTCACTTCTGCTCATTACCAAGACTACAGACCTGAGACTATTAATCCTTAAACATTGTATGTATTGTAATGAATTACTTCTTAATACATTCAGGAATGTAATCAAATGTGCCAGAAAAAAAAATTCACAATGGTCTTATTAATTAAACCCATGTGCACTTTTCCCACAAGATTCGCCTTATCCTGTTTTGTTCTGTAGCATAAAATTCAATCAAAAACTTCAGGTTCTGTAGCAAAAATTCAATCATATAGAAATATAGTAGAAAATGGTCACTGTGTCAAGAGGTTAAATAAAAGCTTCAAACCAAGCTTTTACAATTAGTCTCTTATCTCTTCTAGAATGTTTTTCTTCTAATGTTTCACCACCATGGATAAAACAGACTCTAAGGGAGCTGAAGTCACAGGTCAGTGCCGGTTTTGCTTGTGCAGTTAGTGTATTTGTCTGTGATACAGTAATTTTTCACAAAAAAGGGAAATTTCACACAAACAGCTCTTCTCACAGTTAGAACCCAAAACATAGACACAACTATCTTTTTTTCTGTGTCAGATAACACCTGGGAGGTAAAAGCAAACTGTCATCATTTCCACGGGCAGTTACGGCGCAAGCCTTTCCGGTGCTTCAGACAGCGAAGAAATGCCGTGAGTAGGGCGACAAAACAACGTCAGGCGAGATGTTGACCTTCGTGACCCATCACCATGACCACGATTGTGGTCCTCTGAAAGTTGCTTTTCTGGGTTGTAGGAAAATGCAGTTCGCAGCTACAGATACACAGTGCTCACGTTCCTGCCCCTTAACCTATACGAACAATTTCAAAGATTTGCTAACATCTTCTTCCTGCTAGTGGTCATACTGCAGGTGAGCAATTGTTCGTCCATTTACTCCATGTCCATTCCTGTCAAAATGCGAGTTTTCAAACGTGTTCAACTCTGTGTGTTAGTGTGTCCCTGCCATCGCCACCATTCCCTGGTACACCACATTGTTGCCTCTGATCATTGTGCTGTCTGTTCGTGGGATGAAGGATTTGTCAGCAGACCTGGTGAGAGCCCATGTTGCCTGAGCACAAAATCAAATGATGTCTGCCTCTTATTATCACTGTTTCCACTCATCAGGCCCGGAGACGCAGCGACTCGCAGATTAACAGCCGACCGTGTGATGTTCTGACTCCTGCCGGGTGAGTACCGAGCTACATGGCACGAATTCAGATGATCCAGCGTTGGTCTGCCCACAAAATGCTCTGGACGAGCTGTGCAAAGCATTTACATCTATTTTGCAAGAGGCGCAAAACATGCATTTGTTTTCACCATTGATCTACTGAACCGGCACAGTAGCCATGGTGGGCAGAATCTACACTGAAAACAAAACACTTAAAAAAACTTTAATTAATCTGTCAAATCAAATACTTAAGCATTGACGATGTGTAAATAAACCAGTAACAGCAGCTTTGTTTACATTGGGTCAATACTAAAATATTAGGTGTGACAGATTCATTCTTTTTTTTTCTAAGTTTAGTCAGTGTTCACTTTTGTGTGAATAATACATAATGTAAATGGTATCATTTTGTCAAATGCTTTCCCCTTTTTCTGTTTCCTCCAGGTTTACAACTCTGCAATGGAAGGATGTATGTATAGGAGATGTGCTGAGGATCCACAAAGACCAGATAATACCGGTGAGAGGTTGTTCATCAACCAGACTGATGAAGCATAACTCAAGTTACTGTTTAACTTGAAGCGACTTCATCATCCTTTTCCTCCTGCAGGCCGACCTGCTTCTCCTCTGCAGTTCTGAGCCTCATAGCTTGTGTTATGTGGAGACGGCTGATATAGATGGGTAGAGACTCTCACCTTCAACTTCCATTCTGGTGTCAATGTTCTGTTTGTAGATTTGTGGCTGGTTTGCACTTTGAACTGCCCATGTTTGTGGAGCTGCCCACTGAATGTGCTTTGTGGGGCTTGACATTTGAGACCTCATTGAGGCGTTTTGTTTTGACAGAGAAACCAACTTGAAGTATCGTCAGGCCCTCAGCATAACCCACAGTGAGCTCATCTCAGATCCAGCAGAGGAGGCTCTATCCACCTTCGATGGTAACATAACTGCAGTTCTTTCCGATTAGATACATCACAGTCTCCCACCAAGAAAGTTGAGCTGGACATTAGTTGAGGTGTTAACCCAGCCACATGGCAGCATGTCTGAGAGAACAGTATGATTGGCATCCTGCTCTCCTCACAGATGACAGCATGTTCTTACTGATCATATATGACAAATATGAAACGGGGGTCTAGACAGTCTTAGATGGTTGGTACTACTACTGGGTACAAAGGGGAAATCCTCAGAGCTACCAGTACAATTGCCCATGGGTGCCTGCTGATACAGGAGATTTATCGGCCTCATGCATCCAGAGTGGGTAGACAGTTTCTGGATGATGAGGACATTGGTGCTTTAACTTGGTCCTTACATTCCCTACACCTGAATCCAACTAAAAACCATTGTGTAAGAGTCCATCCAATGCCACAGAGTAGCACCGCATGTTGTCCAGGAGCTCACCAATACCCTGATCTAGGTCTGGGGGGAGAGCTTGTTGGTCACCATCTTTTCTAATTGGCTGTGATGAAATTCAAGCAAGTCGGATCATCCAATAAATTATGTACTTCAATAAAGATATTCAATTTGAATATTAGGTGTTCCTTTCATTTTATTGAGCGGTGTGTAATCTAAACTACCTAAGTGGGACTAAGCTGCTTGCTTATTCATTTTGCAATTTAATACAGTATTTGATCATATTTGAGCAGTTATCACTGCTAATACTTCAGTTTTTTATATTCTTTAGGACCATGTTCTTAAACCTCTTTAATACACATTTGCTGAGAGAACTTGAAATGTGAGTTAATGTGTCCCTGTGCAACAATATATTAAAGGGCAGCACATAAGTGCAAAGTAAACGTTAGATTTACGATATCTTTTGAACACGTTGTGGTGTATTGTTTGAATGTTGTTTGAAGAGTGGTGACAGATTTTTTTGGGGCGTATTTCCTCTTTCACTTCAGGCAATGTGTTGTGTGAGAACCCAAACAACCGCCTGTATTCTTTCAAAGGGGACCTGTACTGGAGAGGCAAAACACACAGGCTGGACATTGAGCACATCTTGCTGAGAGGGATGGTTCTCCGTAACACTGACTGCGCATATGGCCTGGCCATATACACAGGTAGCACTCCTGGGAGTGACATCCAGGGAAAATGCAAAGACAGAAGTGGCAAAAGTGGCTAATCAGAACCTTTTTATAAGGGTCAGACTGCAAAATCCTGAGGAACAGTGGCCAAGTAATAGTAAAGAAGACGCAGGTAGAGAAGGACTTCAACAGAGTGGTGATTGGGGTAAGAGGAGAGTGCTGACAATGATAGAAGAAAGGAGGCCGGACTGTGATGGGTGGACATGATTTGTGAGCTTGTGCTTTTCCCTTCTTAGATCGTGTTGACTCTGCTGCTGGTCGCTGTGTTAATGGCTGTGGGCTCAGGGTTGTTTGAGTACAGGGTGTCACCGAAGATGGAGGTGCTGTCAGCACTGGGGGGTGGGTCCACGCCTGTCTACAGAGGTTTCCTTGCCTTCTGGGGTTATGTGATCCTTTTGAGTCCTTCCATGCCCATTGCCCTGTACATCACGTAAGGCTGCCTTGAGCACAAACACACATATATTGAACACACACAAATCACTACCACAATGATCCCATCAGTGCCCCTCAATGCTCAAAGCCCACTTATTACTACCTTTGTGTCCCTGAGCAAGACATGTTGTCTCCAGGGGGACTGTCCCTGTAACTACTGATTGTAAGTCACCCTGAATAAGAGCATCTGCTCTTATAATATAAATGTAAATGTATACAGTTTGGGAGTACATTGATTTTAGGTTTCAGGTAAGATTAAGAACATTTCTTACTCCAGGATAACCTGAGTTCATGTTTTCTACATTATCTTTGACAGCAGGTATGGGTAAAATAGATGCAGGTTCCTACCATACTTTAATTGATTCAAATTAGAGGTTTGGCTGGACCATTCCAGATGAGTAACTTGTTTTTCCCACAGTTGTCCTTAGTAGTTTTGCCCAATTCTTTGGGACATTGACTGAATGAAACACTTGTCAATGATTTTCATGTAACCCTATGTCAACATTAAGGATTAAGCCTGTATTGTACCTTGTGTAGGGGCTGGACAGCAGCAGTGGAAACGCCACAGCAGATACTGTTTGTTCTGCCAACCAAGCAGATAACAAACAATGGCAATAACAACATTATATAAAATTATAAAATAAGCACTGTGGAGACATCACATTTAAATGTATAGCATATGGAGTAAAAAGTCATGAATGTTAATTTAGCATTTTTCTCATATTCAGTATGAAACTTGAATAACCCTTAATCTAGACATAGCATGTTCAGTGGTTATAAGCAAATATTCTTGCCTGCAGATTTGAGATGATACATGTGGTTCACTGTCTCCTGATTGGCTGGGATTTACATATGTATTGGGCCAACAACGACACACCTGCTCAGGCACGCAGCAAGTCCCTGAATGAAGAGCTGGGGCAGGTGGGGCACCTGCTCAGTGACAAAACTGGAACCCTGACCCAGAACCGTCTGATCTTTCGCCAGTGCTGCATTGCTGGAGACATCTATGGTCTGCTGCCCCACCAAAAACTTGTGCACAGAAAGCATCCGGTGACATCTACTAAACATCTACTGACATCTACATTGCATTTTCTTTGTGTTTGCAGGAAGTACATCACTCAGTGCTGAGGATGCTAAGGTGCATGTTGTTAAAGTCACAAACCCCACACACAAGGAGAGACACAAAAACCGAGTACTGTGTTGCAATGAGTAGATACAAAATGGAAAAAAGAAAAAGTCCTGGGTTGCTCTTTGTATGCGTGTGATAAGTTTTATAGAGGTTTCCCTGCTGTTAATTAAAGAACTCAAGGATTACCGAAAAACAAAAGTGTCACTAGAGGAAAGGGTGCATAGATTCCAAATGACCTGAAAGTAGGATTATATTAAATTTCTCTCACAAATTCCATGCAAATTGGACCATAAGCATTTTGATGCTTCCACTTTGACCGCCCTGATTCTCCGTGGGATCTTTCTTACCAGTGGTCCTGACCAAAATCTATCTTGCAGCCTCTGGACCTGAGTTGGAACCCTTATTCCTATGGAGGGCTGCATTTCCATGACCAGCGGCTAGTGGACAGACTGGTCAAGCAGCAGTGTCCTCAAAGCCAGGAGTTCCTCACCTCACTGGTGCTCTGCCACACTGTAATGTCTGAGTGGAAAAACGGTGAGACAAGTTAACCGAATGTTACATTACTATGCAGATGAATACCAGATACTTGACAGATTACACATAATGACTATCAATGCTTAATCCAGGTTGTATTTTACCAGAAGGAATGACTGTGAACGTGGTTCAACACTGGGAACACACGTGAAATACAGCACAACCTTTTTTGCAGGAACCATACGCTACCAGGCTGCTTCTCCAGATGAGGAGGCACTAGTGGTGGCTGCCCGGGAGCTGGGGTGGGTGTTTCTCTCCCGCACTCGGGACTCCCTCACCATCAACGCCCTGGGCCAGACGCTGAACTATGAGCTGCTCGCTCTGCTTGACTTCACGAGCGACAGAAGACGCATGTCTGTGCTGGGTGAGTCTGTCGCGGCGCAAGGTTATATCTGATTTATACCACATCTGTTGATAGGCTGGTTAGTGGGTGGTAGTGGTCTAGCGGGAAGGTTGCTTGCCTAGGAAGCAGCAGACCACAAAGTCACAGGTTCAAACCTCACTTACTGCCATTGTGTCCCTGAGCAAGACACTTAACCCTGAGTGATGCCTTGCTGCTCCTGCTACCTAATCAAAGGAGAACAAATCACTCACAGGTTGGTGTGGGTGATTAGGACCCTTTATATGTTAGACAGTGTGCAGCATAGGGTTGTGGATGTTACCATTTTAGCCCTGTATGCCCTGTATTTGTAGTCGGCTGTTGATTGTACTCTGTGTTTTGGCCATTGCCATTGGACATTAAAATGTCGTGTTTTTCCAAAATGTTGAGCGTTTGTGCCTCAACTAGTGATTGTTTTTTGCTCTGGATAAAGCCGACTGCTAAATTACATATATGGGAGCAGTCAGTGTAATCATGGCGGTGACCCTGGCCTGGTAAAGTGAACTGAAGCGCAGCACACACAACAAAACGTGTCCTCCGCATTTAACCAATCACCCTTTTTTGTGAGCAGTGGGCAAACATAAAAGGCAACCGGGGAGCAGTGTGTGGGGTCAGTGCTTTGCTCAGTGGCACCTCAGTGACACCTTGGGATTTGATCCAGCAACCTTCCAATAATGGGCCTACTTCCTTACCCGCTAGGCCACCACTGCCCCAGTTCAGACCCCAATCCAGACAGCATCTGGTAGTAATATATGAATACATTTAAGCAGTGAGTCTCTTTCACCAGTAAGTTCCCCAGCCATAATTTTATGTGAGGTCATGTCCTGCTGTCTTCAGTGCGAGAGCCTGGTGGAGGGCTGAAACTGTACTGTAAAGGTGCTGATGTGGTCATCTTAGAGAGGCTGCAGAAAGACAGTCCACATCAAGAAAGTACAGCGAGAGCATTGGAGGTGTGGGACACACACATCACAAAATGAGCATTAGAGTACTAATCTGAAGCACTCCGATGATCACGCATCTATCCTGGCAGATCTTTGCTCAGGGCTGTTTGAGGACGTTGTGTGTAGCGGTGCGCACTGTCACTGAACAACAGTGGCAGAAGTGGAGGGATGGTCTCCAGGAGGGTGAAGCTCTGGTTGAGGAACTGCACGGCCGCATGGAGAGAGAGCTCATGGTGAGTTACAGTTACAATATGTCCAACATATAGCTTTTGAAAATGTCACATCAAAGACACACTGTACCTCCCCGAGTAGGATGTCCTTCCAAATTGGTTCCTCCAGACACGATTCGGAGAACAGTGCAGGTACATTGTGCATTAAAAAGGTCCCACTCTACACAAGCATAGTACTGTGGTGTTTTACAAATGTCAAGCGCTCCCAGATGTTGCAGACTGGAGTTGACATTTTGTTACTTCCTTTGTCATTTTCACCACGGCTTACTTAGGTTATGGTACAATTACTGAGACTTGTACAGGCTTTTAGGGCTGATAAATAGTGCCGCTGAATGCACCCTTCGTGCTGATCAGATTTCAAAGTCTCAAATTGGGGGTTTGCACGCACCTGCAATCTGCATTAATCACTAAGGCATGAAAGTCATTCGTTGAGTGCCCATGTGCCACCTGTGTTTTCCTGCCCATTTATCTCAGATGACCCTTGTTTGCTCTGTGCTCTGTATTGCTCTTTGTTTGACTCTTTTCTTCCACCACTATTATGTCTCCAACATAATAATGCAACCATACTGCTAGCTTCAGTTTCATGTGCCTCAATTTACTTTTGGGTGATCAGATTTTTTTAGTTTTCCAAAATTAGCTAATTTTATATAGCAATTTTTGTAAATCATAAATCATAAGCTTTGCGATATAGAAGTTATGTCCCCCATGTGTATTGCTTCACAGCTACTAGGAGTTACTGCAATTGAGGACCGGCTGCAAGACGGCGTCCCTGAGGCCATCAGCAGCCTCAGGCAGGCAGGAATCAAAGTGTGGGTGTTGACCGGGGATAAGACAGGTATAACAGACGCCTGTTCAGTCCAGCATTTTCACCATCTCTGCACAAAGACATGCAACCTCTGTTCTCCTCCAGAGACGGCGGTGAATGTGGGATACTCCTGCAGACTAATAGATCCTGACACCAACCTTCTGCAAGGAGAGGAGCTCAGGTCAGACATGCTTATTTTGTGAAAAGTGGTTCAGTCCAGTTCAGTTTCTTTCTCTCACACACACTTTTGGTATGAAGTTGACTGCAGATTAATTAACGCAAAGGTGGCGGTATCATGATATTTAAACTCACACATTTGCGTTTGTACCATTTTATCAGATGCCCCTATCCAGAGAGACTTACTATCAGTAGGTACAGGGACAGTCTTCTTGGAGACACTAAGGGTTAAATGTCTTGCTCACGGAATTCGACGGGTCACAGAATTCAGCACAACACCTGCAGGTGCTCAGTCATTGTTTGTCGATGTGGCAACGACTCGACTCACCTCACCTCTCCTCAACTCTCCTCTTCGCCAATCAAATGTCTTCTGATGTTCAACAGTTGGATTTAATGTTGACAACATTGTTGAATTGTTGTGGTCTCTTGGAAAGAATTCCCTTCATGTAGAATACAACTTAACTATAAGTATTTTTTTTGTTTAGTTGAATGTAGTCATATGTTTGAAAAGTTAGTCTGAAAAATTGTCACCGGTCATTACAGATCGACTGGTGACCTGGGCGTGCAAGAGTTTGTGTTTCATGTAGATGTTGACAGCAGCTCATTGGTCAGATAAAACAAAGTGCTGGATAATCATCAAATAAAACTAAACAAAACAATAATTCGTGTCCAGTTTTTACTAACACTGTTTCTTCTGACTGGGGCTGCGATTTATCACACAGTGCCACAGACTCGCCAAAAAGGAATCAAGCGAGTTGCCGTGATGTGGCCAATTCCCGTGATGTGGCCAATTAACATGATTGACTTCCTTGGCACTTGCAGTATCTTTTCAATTTCCTCTTGCATGAATAACTGCCATGTGGTGTTTATTCTATTAACATGTAAGGGCTCCTCTCCCTCTCTGAGGTCAACATACAACAACAACACATACATTATGTCTCAATGGGTTTTGACAGGCCCTTCAGTTGACACCCCCCACAGCCTTGGGAAGGAGTGAGTCAGAGAGGAACCCCCTTCCAGGGTAGAGTGAGTGTGCATTAGGTGTCAGTGTAGGGTTGTCAAAGAAAAAAATAGTCCAACATTTGTAGTGGTAGGAAAGTGTAGTATAGAGCATCTGTCCATGTTTGGAAGTGCTGGACAGTACAGAGTACGTTTTAGTTGAGTGTCATGGTCTACATTGCATGTCCATTATAATGCTACTGTCCATTCAATGGCTTGGAAGAATGGCATTTCAAAGAATATTTCCATCTTTGGATCGGAAAATACGCTGAATTTCAGTAGGATCCTCTTCATCACTCGATTGCTCCACATCAGTTGGAATAAAGTCTTCATCATTTTCAGTGAAGTTGTCTTCCTCTGACTTCATCATTCTCATCCTCTATCAAGTGAAGAACCTCTGATGCAGTGTACCTTCTCTTCATTGTGGTGTCTCAGAGTGAAATGTGCAATGTGCCATGAGAAATCAGACATAAATGTGAATGAACATCTTTACAAATGTATGTGTATTTTTGAAGTCATTTTGTATCTCTGTGTGTGGAAAATGCAATAGTTTGACCCATTGCAATGCTAAAACTGGCATGGTGAAATTGTCACCATATAACAATTTTGTTTTGAAAAAGATGGAAAAGTCACAGAAGATCCCTTTATGCTTTTATATAGGGGTAAGTAGCATAGTGGAGTAACATAAGACCTAGAAGACCACAAAGTCTCAAACCCCACCCCACTAGCATTGTGTCTCAGAGCAAGACACTTGACCCTGAGTGTCTACTGGGGGACTGTCCCTGTAACTACTCATTGTAAGTCGCTCTGGATAAGGGTGTCTGATAAATACTGTAAATGTAATGTTATATATAGTACCAGTCAAATGTTTTATAACACCCCAATTAATAACAACTGGTAGAATATTAGTGTTCATTGATGCAGAATGTCACATGAACAAATTGATAATTTTAGAGGGCACTTTAGGTGCATTGTTGCATTTTGAGATGAGATTGTAATTTTTCATCCCCCAGGCAGCTTCTGCAGTCTCCTACTCCAGAGATTCGCAGCTTCAAGGATCTCGATGTATGGTGCATTGACAACAGACCTCCGTGGAGTAAAGTAACAGTTGTCATCACAGGGCATCAGCTGGTAAAATAAAATGGAACTGTTGATATAGCATATCTGTTTCTATATGATCAGATTTTGATTTGTAGGGCTCTGAACTATGATTTCATGACACAGCTATATTTTAAATGTTTTGTTGTTGTATTATTACTTTGCTATATTATCAGCTTGTACAAACTTTCTTTGATTTTTATCTGTCTAGGCGGACCTTATGGAGGAGCCAGAGTGGGGTGCCAGATTTGTAGCGCTGTCCAATCAGTGTCAGTCTGTGCTATGTTGTCGGGTGACCCCAGGGCAAAAGGCGGAGGTGGTCCGTTTAATTAGAAAGCACACCTCTTCAGTCACCTTGGCCATTGGTGATGGTGCCAATGATGTGAACATGATTAAAAGTGAGAGAGGGGAAGGGGAAAATGCCAAATAGTGTAATTACTGAATGTGCAATTTTTAGTAGCTTTTATCTTTGTTTTCGATCCCTCCGCCATATTGCCCTTTATTTCTCCATCAGCTGCACATATCGGGGTGGGATTGTGTGGCGTGGAGGGGAGTCAGGCGGTGCAGAACGCAGACTTCGCTTTGTCCCAGTTCAGTTTCCTGTGCCGACTGCTCCTGGTCCATGGACATTGGTCCTACTATCGGATCTGCAAGTTCCTGCACTACTTCCTGTTTAAAACCACAGCCTTTGCACTGGTGCACATTTGGTTTGGCTTCTTCAGTGGCTTCAGTGCCCAGGTAAGATGGCTGACCCTAAAACAAATGGTCGATTGGGGTGAAGGTTGGCCATTACGATACACTGAAACTCGTGCAAGAGAATCGTGTTTTCATTGTGGGCTCATTTAAATGGAAATGCGGTTTTAGTTGTGCCCTAGCTCTGTGGCAATAAACAGCATCTCGTTTGTGTTCATATTTACATGCAGCCTTTATATGAGACCTGGTTCATCCCTTTCTACACCATCGCCTATACATCCATGCCTGTCCAGTGCCTGGCCATATTTGAGCAGGTAAAAAAAATCTGAAACCATAAGACTTTCTCATTTTTGCTAATGAATGTTACAATCACACAAACATAACCTTTCCTTTGTGTTTGATTTATTCACATGCTTGGAAGGACGTGAGTGCGGAAGGCTGTCTGCGATGGGCTGCGCTATATAAGACTGGGCAGAGACGGGATCTGTTCAGCCCTGCTACACTCGCGGCCAGCTTACTGTACTCCGTTTACACCTCCCTGGTCCTGTGCCTGCTGCCGCTGGGGGCGTTTCACTCCACCGCGCTCGACTATCAGACACTAGCCATTACTGTGGCAACATCAGCTGTGTTCACAGTAACCATTGAGGTCAGAGGGACAGTTACAGGAAATAAAGGACCCAGAGGAGCTTAATTCGTACACTCAAAAATCATTCTGAAGCTTAGAGTCATTTAGAAAAATTCCTTAATTTTGTTAGGAAACAATTGTTTGGTGCCTTAATTGGGTCAAAATTCCAGTCCAGACATTGTTCATGTTATTGTTAAGATAGAAACTCCTGTTAATTATGAAATACCTGCGTACATGTAGATAAGATCTTACATGTTGATTAGTCTTGGCTTCCAATGGATGCAATTGTAATGTAAGTTTGTCACTTTAAAAGCTTCATTCATTATTAGAAAACCATTCTCAATTATCTTAGTTAATTCACATTAATAGAATATCTAGTGCCTCACCAGACTTCATGATTATTACAAACTCAGGTCAATCGTAGGCAGTGTTAAAGATCTTGTTCAGCTGTTCCTACTGACACAAATATGTGTTTAATATCTAAATTTATTTAAAGGTTTTATGAAGGCTGATATGAGTACACAAAGTCATGCTCATTTATACTCCTCTGGGTCTAAATCCTTGAAATGCCTATTCACTGTGTCTACTTTTGTTTGTGATTTTTGAATGCTTTATTTGTCTCTCTTAGATTATCATTCAGACAAGATACTGGACCAAGTATAACATTGCGGCCATCTGTCTCAGCCTTGCGTTGTATTTTATACTAACGCTGATAGTTCATAGCAAAATTCTTCATGATAAGCTTCCAGCGGACTTCTATTTCACTGGTACAAGCCTTAGTTTGCCTAATGGCTCATGTGCCCCAGGCTTTTTCGATTCTATATGACTGTAATGATTACACCATTTTTTTTATATGACAGGAGTGATCATCATAGCCTTTTCAGACCCTGTGGTGTGGCTTACAATTCTGCTGACCACTTGCACGGCTACTCTACCATCCCTGACCGGCCTAGCACTGAATGTTGTGCTCACTCAGTCCAGTAAACACAGGGTATGAATGAAACATTGCACATGGAATTATCTTACAGGTCTCCCATACTAACTACATTGTACATTTGCAAAGTTACAAGGACATAAATGCAGAGTACTTGTAACCAACTGGATCCAATGGTCCTTTGAGACAGCAAATACGACAGCAAACATGTGTGATCAATATCCTCTTTCATGCATGTAAAATTAGATGGTTTCCAAATTATTATCAATATTGTACATATATATTGAGAACCCCTGGAGCAACTCAGGACGTTTTGCTCAGGGACTAAGTGGGGTCTGAACCTGTGACTTTGTGGTCATCTAGTTCATAGGCGAGTGTTTTGCCTTCTAGGCTACTATACTTAGACATTATGATGATGTGCTTATGTCATTATCCAGCAACTAAAACATTAAACCCGCCCAATGTGGTTCTTTTCTGAGGTAAAACTTGGAACAATAACGCGTTGCTTTGGTACTTGACTGCGCACAGCGTTCCTGTTTTTATTAGCAGTACATTGCGCTGAGAGAAAAATGTTCCAATTGGCTTTTCTGTTGTTGATTTTTCTCCAGGTTCACAGCATGATGCTCCCAACCCAAGTGAGGAGACCAGGAGGGTTCAGGCGAGGGGGCGTCCTGCGTCATTCCTCCTATGCCATGTCTCAGGGGGCTGGCTTCGGTCGACTCATTACGTCAGGAACCGGCCTCCACGCCACAGCCCCTGCGCAGGAAGGAGCAGAGGCTGCAGCCAACGGCACCAAAGAGAACAATGACAAGTTGTAGGAAAACATGGACTGGCGCCGCCTCTGTGGAAATATGTTTATATTTTTATATAAATATGTTTTATGTGTTTTGTTAATAAAATAACTCACATTCAAAGGAAATGAATGCTGTAGTATTCATTTATTAAATATGTTAAGACTCTTTGCCGAGATAGAGATAAATTCATTTGCATTTTGCATAAATAGTGCAGTAGTGTGTGCGCTGCACTGCTGGGGACA
Organism: Denticeps clupeoides; assembly: GCF_900700375.1. Classification (NCBI taxonomy): domain Eukaryota; kingdom Metazoa; phylum Chordata; class Actinopteri; order Clupeiformes; family Denticipitidae; genus Denticeps; species Denticeps clupeoides. The sequence goes on along the minus strand of NC_041719.1, from coordinate 13,360,045 downwards.
AAGCAGGCAAAATAAATGCAGAAAAGCTGCAGCGAGAACCTACATACCGGAATAATTTTCCACGGTTGCAGTGCGCCCCGTGAGCCCTATTGATTTTTCTTAGCAAATCGACCTTGGATTGTGGCGAGGACCACTTCAGCATGACAAATAAGACTCAACACCCCGTGCATGTTTTGCAATTGATTTATTTGTTAATTTATTTCAAAACACGCAATTTACCCATATTATCCTATCTGTAACAGTTATTACACCCACTGCTCGTTGTTTCCTCTTGAACTACACAAGGAGTACTCAACAAACTCTCCAGTTTCCCCACTGAGAGAGGGTGGGAAAAGAGGTTCTCACCGCTGACCTCTAGCCATAGCCGAGGTGTGTGTGTGTGTGAGTGTTAAATGTTAACTACTCTTGAAATGTGGTCTTTTTACATTGACTATGGGATTGTCTTATGTTCTTCATCTTTGGTTTCAGTGCTCTCCGAGCAGAGTGATTTGAGGTGGTGTGCAAATGTGATCTGCGATCCGATTTCGGCGACCTTTCTTCAAATGAGTCTTCATTCAGACGCCTGAATGGAGCCTGGAACGCCTCGCGCAGCATTCATTCGCCGGAGAAGGTCTGCCAGTGTGCAGTTGGAATTGACCGCTTTTGATTATCCCGGGCCAATTTATGAGACTTCAGGAACCGCTTTCCGACATAATTCATCACCCTCATAGCCAAGGTACCTCCCTGGAGCTGCCCGCGACATGAAAGGGGGGGGGGGCAACCCAGACTGGATAAAATGCCAGGTTTTAAGGAGGAAGGGCGTTAGCCGTTGAAAACACAGAGCCATCAGCCTGTGGGACTGACGGCTAGGGATTTGCATAGTTCTCTGTGCAAAAGCAACCCGTCGGCAGCACCCTTCCGATGTCAGGTTGAACATGAGAGCATGCTGGGAAGCAGGGTGTTATCCAGAAGCTGTCCGATTTGCCCGGCACTGCCCCGAGGGCCGACTCTCTCCTCTGTGATTATTAGGTGGCAGTGAGACACTGGCTGGCAACAGCAGTGTTCAAATGAGCACTGCCAACTATCACGCTGTGATTTTTATTAGCATGCGGTGACATCAACTGTAATGAACGCTAATGAGCTGGGGGGGGGGGGGGGGGGGGGGAGACCTCTTTTCCCATCTCTCATTCCCTCCCTCATTTCCGACCTCACTCTACCTATTTCCTGTTTTGAAACTGATTGTCTTCTACCATCACAAAGACACTTGGTTCTGATTGATTAACAGGTAACTGAAGAGGGGGAGCACAGTGTGGCTGGGGGGGGGGGGCGTGCCCTGACCACAGATAGGACTCGTCATTTTCAGTCCCCGAGCTTAGGCAGACATGTACTGTACTCAGGTCTGTAAAAGAGAGACGTTTGGCATCTGAGCCGACGCTGACAAAACGGGACGGCGATCCCCCAGCACACTGCTGCCACCCTGCTGTCAGGAGTTATATACATAAGAGAAACACTGGGTGAGGGAGAGAGGGCTTGCAACAACACATGCACACAACCAGTGAAACTAACAGACAAAAAAAGCAAACAGAAACGTAAAAAACGGAATACGAAATGAAAACGAACCACCCTTCTGATGCCCGTCACCCCACCCTTCACCAATACCACTGCCCTACACCCACCACAATTCATCCATCCTCCTCTCCCACCAAGTCGAAGGTCATTCCTGTAGTGTTCAATACAGTATACAATAGCCATGCAGAAAAAAAAATTGCCCCACTTTCAATAAGAGGAGCTATTCCCTGTTTTTTTGTTTTTTTTACATTTTATAAGTTTTTCCTTTTTTTCAGTCTTTCTCTTTTTTCGTAAAAAAAATCCATGAACACAAACATAAGCACTTTGAATCAGAGGGGGAGGGGGAAACATAAAATAACCTGTTCCTCAGTTTGAAAGTCAAATCATGTTTTTTTTGTAAGTCCTAACTAAATCCACTTCAGTGTGTCTCAGATGACAACTTTTTTTTTTTTTAGGTCTCCCTCATGACCTTGACGTCACCTTCTTTCACTCTCCCCGGTAAACTATATACGGTCCACCTCTCCCTGTCTCCACCTTTCTTAGAAACATTCACAATGTCTTCACTTTATGAAAAAGTTTAGCACATGCCATAGCAAAAACAAATAACATACAAGAAATGAGCGAACAAATAGAAAACATAGATTAACAGTATAAAGCTTCAAGTCACAAGTTCCAAAACTAACTATTAGTTTGTCATAATCCTTGTAATCACTATTCATTGTTTTTTTTTTTTCTTTTAAATTACATAAACTTTACACGAAAGGTTTTGAGGTATTTCAGAATTAATTGTCAACACGTGCCTGCCAGGCCCTACTACTGACCAGGGGGAGGGGCTTGTGAAGCCGTATATCAACGCCTTGCTTCACACTTTTGGGACCAGCAATGAAAAAAATCAATGAATATATCAAAAAGCAACCAGTGCAGCAGTAAACATTTAGGCAGTTCCTAAAGCATGGATGGGCCAATCGTTCGTCCTTTTTTGATATGCAGATAAGAGAGAGCGACACCCGCTGGTGAGCTTGTGTAGGTACATCCTCTGCCAGGAATTGCATAGATACACTTCTAATGTCATCCGTCACCGGGCGCCCACTCCCTCTCTGTTCCATAAAAATATCTCTGGGGTAGGCCCGACGTGACGGGGCATAGAGGTGCTCTCAGTGGCCAGTGGGCTTGGAAAAGAAGACTATCAAGTAGCATTGGTGCTTAATATTGATGAGATCGTATTTGGGGATAAAAAAAAAATAAATGTAAAGCCTACGTGGACATTCTACATGATAAAGTGCTTGTGTTCTGACCAAGATGGAAAGTTTACGTGAAAACCGGTTCTCGTCTGACACATTAGCTACTGTGTCACACTCGGTGCGTCCCCCATTTTGCTCCTCTGATGCGGACTGTACTGTCCAGAAGTGTGAGTTGGTGGGTGATTTGTGAGCTTTTGTGTATTTTGGTATATTCAGAGCAGTCCCACCCGTGGTTGGAGAAAAAAGGCACTCAACTCTACCTGCATGGCAGCCACCTCCCTTAATGTGGCACAATGCAGTCTGACTGCGCTGTGTGTGTGTGTATGTGTGTGTGTGCATATGTGTGAGTGTGTGCTGGACAGAATGGGGGACCCCGTATTCTGATGTGTCCCCCTGGGCGGTGTAGGTCTGGCAGACAGAAGAAATCTTTGGTATCAGTGGTTTCACAAACCACTTAGCTCAGTGAGGTAGCCACACTGGTTCTCACTACAAACAAAGGAAATCTTTAAGCCAATGTACACACGGAGCCTTGCTGAATTGTGTTCCACAAATTGTTCTTCTTTTTTCCCCATTTGTTTTTCTTTTTTTAACTCAGTGCTTAAAGCAAATCGAGTCAGTCTCCTTCAGTCAAGCCTTTGGCATGAACAATGCCTTGCCTACTCAGAAAAAAAGGTACATTTAACTACATTGGGAGGAAAATGCTACGATTGCATTTAAGTCCACCATACAAATAACATTCATGTGATGCGTCCTCTTGAACCTCCTCGCATCATCTCCCAGGATGAGTTCTGGCTGCGTCCAACGTCTGGGAGCCCATTCTGGGGCCGTACAGGAGGAGCATGGGAGGGCTTCGGCCCCTTTTTATATATTTTTTAAAGAAAACAAAAAAGAGAGACAGAGAGTTTCAAACTGTTCATTCTCTTCTCTCGCCCATGAGACACTCCGAGACCCAAAAAAAGTCTCTCTTTTTCGGTACTTCCGCCGCTTCCAGACACCATTTTGCTTCCCTCTCATTTTGCAAGTCGTCATCAAGGTGCCTCGCGTCGGCACAACAAAATCACAACAGTAATAAGAAATAGAAATGTTGTGTCTATGGTACTAATTACCCGCATAAATATTAAGAGTGAAAGAGAGAGGTAGCGAACGAAAGACTGAAGTGTTGACATAGTTTTTCCCCTTTTTTGTCTAGAACGCTGTCGCATCAGCTCCGTCTTGTGGCCTGTTTGCTCGGCGCCGGTGCGTTTGTTTCTGATAATGTGTAGAAAATGCAGCTGGGTACTGACATACTGAAAGGTGGCGGTCGGTTGCTATGGCACGTTTGACCCGTCGTCGTGGGGAAGGGGGCTGTTTGTGTGAATGCTGCACCATCGTCACAGGTTAGCATTAAGGCAGTTATCATTGGCACTAGTGTTTATCATGTCTGGACGTCCCAGTGGCCACCCCACCACTCGAAAACTAATTGGAATCGTTTAAAAAAAAAAAAAAAACACATCGATATTAAACCTTTTCCTGGCATTAAAGCTGCCCCGCCCATTGCTTCAAATAATCTCATTTTAAAAAAAGAAGGAAAATGATAATTAAGGTTTTGCAATGTACGGTAAGTTAGTGATCAGGTGCAGTGAACTGGAAGTAAAACTATACGCGTGTGTGATTGAGTGCGTTTTTTTCTGGCCAGCGGTCGGTACTGTACATATTTCGTCCCCACCGGAATAAACAGGACAGTGAACGCAGACATCACTGAAAAGGGGACCCCCTGTCTCGGTCCCTCTTGCGTTTCCTATCTCGGCCAGCAGGTGGCACTGCTGACGCTGTGCTGCGGCTATTGTGTAGGGTTCTGGGTTCTGGGGTCTGGGTTCTGTGTGCTCTTCGCTCTCTTCCTCCTGAAAAGTGTGTTTCGAGTGCTGGCCGTGGCTCCCCTCCTCGGAACGGCTTCCGCTTCACTGCGCAAAAAAAAAAAAAATGGACAGTCTCCCAAACAGCCTTCCAACATCTGTGCAAAAATATAGACCTAGACTGGGCAGACCTGAGTATCTTCGCCGTGAAGCGTATTCCGTTTCGAGGCCTACACTGATTAGCCTCCCTACGTGCCGCTGGCCTCCGGGGGCAGGACCGGGAGCGTGGAGGCTGCACCGGCTCCCCTCTGCCGGTCGTGTACAGGGGTCCGGGCTGGGTGCGGTGGTGCATGGTGATATATTATTGCTGCTCTTTTTTGCTGCCAAATCCGCACATGCCGAGAAGTCGGCGGGTCTGAGCAGACACGGAAATGAAGAGGCTACTTGTGGTCAAAGCACGATGCTCAGCGTAAAGAAAAAGGACAAAAAATGACTTCTGAACCCGCATGATTAATTGCCATGGTGGCGCTTGGAATACGTCAGACAGAAAAGAAATATTAAACTGTGATCTGGGCTGAAGGAGATATCGATCAGGACGGTGATCAATACGCGGTGCTGTGGGTTAATTGAATGGCATCTGCTGGGATGGTGATCTCGGAACCTTCACGCCTTGGAGAAGGTGGTGGCGGAGGTGCCCGGCTGGCTGGGGCTGGCGCTGTGGTGCTCATCGTGCCAGCGGTCCACGCAGCGGCGCCGGGCGTTCATGAAGAAGTTGCTGACGGTGCTGAGCTCCAGGCCCAGCTGCTGGGAGATGGTGATCTGCATCTCTTTGGAGGGCCTCTTGTTCTCCTTGAAGATGGCGATGAGCGTCCGCCTCTGCAGGTCGGTGAACACCAGGCGCTGCTTCTTGGGAACCAGGTTCCGGTCCTTGTGCTGCTCCTGCTCTTTCCTCTTGCAGGCTGTGAGACAAAGCAGAGCGGCACAGAAACAGAGAGGAAAATGAGCGAGACGTGAGTGAAAAGCACCGAAAGCGGAGCACGGCACCATGGGAAATAGCCAGTGAATAAGCCAGTGATTTGTTGCTTATAATAAAGGAATTAAGTATGATCTAGTTGTACATAGAATTACCCCGGCCTGACTCCTCGCAGTAAACTTTGCCTTCCGTGCGCAGCTCCAAATTAAATGTGGTTTAAGTTTAAATCCATTCCCGCTCCCCGGAGGCAATATTCCTCCCTCTCCGAGTGCAGGAGTGGAGCTAGCCTGCGGTGAGAGCTCCAGTCTGGTTGGAGATGCTGCTGTTTGATTCAATATTAATGTAGTCTTGGTTTGCACAGGGAGACAGAGTGGCTGCTGTGTGTGTGTGTGTGTGTGTGTGTGTGTGTGCCTGTTATAGAGAGCACAAGAAAGCAGGAGTGAGCGAGATATTGACCCGTACTGCTGTAGGATTTGGCAGAAGGCGGGGGGATGTCTATCGGGACAGAGGCTTGAATCCCCCTCCAGCTGGTCCGCAGACTGCGACTTCAAACGGAGGCCGCTGGATGTCTACCCACTGAGCTAAGAGCTGATATTTTAAACCGGCAAACAAAAAAAAAAAAAAAACACTTCTCACAGAGTCTCCGCACACTGGCGGGAAGAAAAGAAGAATAAAGTCACGGCCAAAAGTCTGAATTTGACTGGAAAACAAATGTTTTTGTTTTTGCCTAATTTCAGCTCGCCATCCGTTTCACTTGTAAGGGCCCTCATCCCTCTTTTCATTATCCTCCATTAACCTCGACTCCCCTGTCTCCATGATGGTTTATCATTTCCCATTGTCCTTCAGGCCGTCCTTCTCTCCCTTGTTTCTTTGTTTTTTTCTTCCCTCACTCTTCACCTCCACCTTCTCTGTGATGACATGTAAACTGTGACCAGGAACGGCCTTGGAACACAGCATTTTAGCAGAATTTTAGTCAAGGACAAATATAATGTAATATATATAATATAATATAATACAGAATTTAACAGACTACAATGTCTGGTACTTTCAGGTGCAGTTCTGCGTAAGATTCACCAGGTGTCGCTGTTGCAACTTCGTGCTGCAGCCCATCGCCTAGGTTACAGGCACAGGCTTTTTTTTTTTTTTCTTTTTTTGTGATCAATAACGATCGGTGAGAAAAGAGGCCCTGATTACAGAACCAGGCACGTCGCAGAAAGAGGAAAATCGATCGCTGTGTAGATTTTACAGCTACAGTGCACACGGTGTAACGGGGCCGAGAGGCGCCTGCATGTCGGCTCCCGTCTTTTAAAAGACCTCCCTGGCACCTTGGCTCGGTTCATTTTGGCAGATCATCTTACTTAAGAATGGCTAATTAGACAACTATAATATTTCATAAAGCAATAGAAAATATTTTAGATAATAATAATAATATATAACTAGATAAAAGTGAATTTCATATTATGAAATTCAAGTTGACTGAAACAGGCTTTTTTGAAGTGCAAATATACAGAACAGTCAGCCCAACTGCACAGCCTCACAGTATGTTAAAGTGTAATAAACGTAGCAGTTCATTACATTTCATGGAAAATAGTACAAAGTGGGTAAAAATTCCTGAACTCACAATAAAAGAGATTCATGGATTAAGATTAAGGAGTGGAGGTAAATGGCGGTGCAAATAATGCTAAATGAGAATGGTAAAGGGGTCTTCGATATTCAACAGTACATACAAAACGTAGCAGACCAGATTATAGGATGTCAGAGTTTGTGCCAAATCTGAAGGCTCTTTTGGAAGCTCACCTATTATAGTATGTGGTGACTTCCATGAGGACCAGCTCTTACAAGGAAATACGCCAATATTTTCTGCATACAAACAAGTCATTAAAAGTGTCACAACAGAGAAGAGAACTCGGTTGGGACCAATATTTTAAAAAAGTGAAAAGATTGTGAAGCACAGCACATGGTGACACAATGAAATGTGTCCTCTGCATCACCCTTGGTGAGCAGTGGGCAGCCATGAAAGGCATGTGGGGACGGTGCTTTGCTCAGTGGCACCCCAGTGGTACCTTGCCAGTTCAGGATCGGGATTGCCAATTTGGGATTCGGACAGACGACCTTCACGATCACGGGTCTGCGTCCTTACCCGATAGGCCACCACAGCCCCTTATTTGCTCTCAGCAAATACACATTGTTGTGCAACTTATAGCTTTCACAGCCCAGTCAAGGGTGCCATTTAATCATTTGGGGTTAAATATTGCCAAAAGAGATCACTGGAGATGCAGAAAACAATTACATACAAACTAGCCATAGGTGCAACAGCATGCTTCATGACTAATGAGGTTAGTCGGAACGATTGGGAAGACACGAGCAAAACAGGTTCATATGTGCGGATGATGCACAGGGGAGAAGGAACAGCGCAAAATTACACTGATCTCATCTCCATTGTTACAAACATGTACAACACACCAGCAGAAAACAACCAGAAAAAAAGGTACAAAACCCCATTAAACTAAAAAACAAGAAGGACCGCCCTTTGTTCTCAGTATTTTTGGTTTCACATCACATACTAGTCCTGGGGGAAGCTGGGCTGCCTGCGAAGACCTGCATTTACACCCTGACCAGGATGTTCATGCCACTTGACACTACTAATTGTAAGTCGCTCTTTAATGTACATCAGTTCAATTGTACAGAGCTTGTAATTTTTTTCAAGAAGGTAATGCGTTGCATATATTGCCTGTGAAAACAGACACAATTTGTGACTTTCTCTTTGTGACGGATGACAGGCACGAATGACATCCGTTCCAGGGACACTGCAACAAACTTGGGTCAAGCAGCCACAGCCAGTGCGCCATAATCAGAATGGATAACACTGGAGATCGATTCCTACAGTCCCCAACCTGGATCTTCATGTCAGTACCACGGAATGTGTATAGTGTCCTTTCATACACACAATGCTGATAAATAAAGGAATTCAGCCCTGTGTACAGATGCATTATGCCAAATGCCATAAATGTAAATGTATGCAGTAGTGTAACATTATTAGTGTAATTAGTGTAAATATCATTCATTTTTGCTAATAATTTTTGTGAAAGGAGCATACAGTGACATACAGTTATATACAATTATATTTCAATGAAATTACAGATGTATATGGTCAATATGTGTATGCAGATAAAAGCTATATTAATACACTGTAATACATTTACTATGATCTTTATGCAAATGATGAAACTTCAATGAACTTTGTTTCATAGGTGAGCATAATTTATTTAATGTAATAATCACATTAGTGCACCTTTGGTTGTGTACACTCGGTGTGGTTTATCCACGGCGTGGCAATACAACAGAACAATCAGTCCGACTGCTTTATTGCTTATAACTGCACATCCTCACTGTATGTTAAAGTGTAGTAGTGTAATAAACGTTAATTACCTTTCATGGAAAATTTTTACAAGTGTGAGAATATTCCTGCACTCACAATAAAAGTGATTCATGGACTAAGATTTTATATCTTAATCCAATGCAAGTATATAGTGAGGCGAAATGGTGCAGCCTCTGCACTCACACTGTAAACAACACTTACATTTAAAAATCAATAAGACAATATAAGACATAATTAATGATATTACATGAACTATAGCATATGTATGGTTTAGTTTCATGCATTTGCTCGTTGTGAGATTCGAACGTATCCCTGCAGCACAAAACACACACACACACACACGCCGCGTTTTCGTGTGTCAGCACCGAAAGTCACTGGCATTTCTGAATAGCTGCTGTGTAAAATTAATAGCTCGTAAAGTCACGTTTACACTTCAGGTGTTGTGTAAGTCGTGTTGCAGTCGACGTTGCACCGTTCCTGTCATATTAAATGGCGGCGGGAAATTAGAGTTATAAACACAGGGGACATTGTGCACCTCATATAGTGAGAGGGAGAGAGAGAAAACGTGCTTAAAGCGAGACTGGAACCCGGGTCCCTTGCGCCAGAGACCCGCGACGTAAACCGGGGCCGCGTCACTCATGTCGCGTTGTGGCGTTGTCGCCTTGTCGCCTGTGAAGAGAGCGGCGCGGGTCCCCCCCGTAATCCCGGGCCGAGCCCTGGCGGGGAAGGTGATTAAAATGAACCCGTCGGTCAGAAATTTACATTTACGCCATTTACCAGACGCCCTTATCCAGAGCGACTTACAGTCAGTAGTTACAGGGACAGTCCCCCCCCTGGAGACACTCAGGGTTAAGTGTCTTGCTCAGGGACTCAATGGTAGTAAGTGGGATTCGAACCTGGGTCTTCTGGTTCATTGGCGAGTTTGTTACCCACTAGGCTGCTACCACCCGGTAATAATCCGACATAGTCTGACATAATATTAATTTCGTGGATTTGTATTGGCAGCAACGCGCGGTGAGTTGTAATGTGTTTTTAAGAGCTGAATACGGCTCGCGATTAGCATCATGCTACACTGGGGTCGAGCGTTAATGTGATAATCCTGGCGTGAATTTTACACGAACGTCACGGAGGTACGTTCAACATTGACAACGTGAGAGCGATTTAAAAAATGGCCGCGTGTTATGTCGACGCGGAAAATATTATATTCAAAAAAATTACAATGAGAAAGTGAAATGTCATATTGCTTACAAAAGCTCATGTACACATCTAAAAAAAATATTAAATTTAAGCCCTGAAAACCCACGAAAGGCCCATGAATGTATTTTAAAAACAGTGGGAGTGGATGCAGTGAAAAAAAAGAATAACTATAAGAAGAAGAATATAAAGAGTAATAAATTGACAGATTTTCAGCCAACCTAATAATAAAACAGCTCTTATAGTAGCAATGAAACTGTAAAACAGTAGGGCAGCTAATGAAGACAGCAGCATGTAATCAGATGCTAAATATTGATTAAAATGTTGATTGCAGAGTAACATTGCTCATGACTTATGTTATGAAATCTGCATAAAAAATATGAAGGAATGGCATACTTTTTGACCAGAGAGTAACACTTTCAACAAGCTGGACAAAAGGGATTTCTGTTGATTTGTGAAGAGAAATTCAGTGGGAGTACTAAGGATTGGACGTGAAAGGACGCACATGTGGAAGCTTTCCAGGGCCTGGAGGTATTGACAATGCATTTATTACATTTTTTACATTTATATTACAAGATATACAGCACAGTACAGGCCAAAGGTTTGGACACACCTTCTCATTCAATGTGTTTTCTTTGTTTTCATGACCATTTACATTGGTAGATTCTCACTGAAGGCAGCAAAACTATGAATGAACACATGTGGAGTTATGTACTGAACAAAAAGTGGAGACCTGGCCTCCACAGTCACCAGACCTGAACCCAATCCAGATGGTTTGGGGTGAGCTGGACCACAGAGTGAAGGCAAAGGGGCCAACAAGTGCTAAACACCTCTGGGAACTCCTTCAAGACTGTCGGAAAACCATTTCAGGTGATGAGCTCTTGAAGCTCATCGAGAGAATGCCAAGAGTGTGAATAGCAGTAATCAGAGCAAAGAAACTAGAATATAAAACATGTTTTCAGTTATTTCACCAAGTACATAACTCCACATGTGTTCATTCATAGTTTTGATGCCTTCATTGAGAATCTGCCAATGTAAATGGTCATGAAAATAAAGAAAACACATTGAATAAGAAGGTGTGTCCAAACTTTTGGCCTGTTCTGTAGATTTGCATTAAGCAAATTTGTCTGCTTGCCTTTGCTTTCGTTTAGATGTGAAATATGTATGTATTAAAAATTAGACCTTAAAATATAGCTGGATGAAAGTGTCAGCAGGCCATAAATTGCAAAGGTTTGATCCTCGATTGAAAAGTTTCTCTTGATCCATAAGAATTCGCTCCACTGTGTCTGTAAAAACTGCGTTTTGTTCAGGGCGAAGATAGATGGGGCGTCTATTGACCGGCTTAGGCCTGAATCCCTGTCTGTGCCGGATAAAGCGCTTGTTGCTCGTGCAGAAGGTTCATCCATCTCCCAACGACTCCCCATAGCTCAATGCTGATTAATGTAATAAGGAACAATTGGTGCTAATACAGTGGTAATTCGGTAGAATGTGTCTGCCTTCCACAGCTCAAACTAACCTGCTCATGCCGTTTCGCCATGAGCTCGCGACGGGCGCACAGTCGTGCTAGTTGAGGATGGTCCCACTCCAAAACCTGCTCGGTAACAGCACCGCACGCCCTCTATATTCCCTGTCTGTAATGGAGCAGCAGTGTCTGGTGCAAGTAAATCTCGGTTAAATGGACAACAGTGTATTGCTGGAGCCCAAATGAAATATTCTATTCTATCTCCCAACATTTGAACTGTTTCAACTACATCCACGCGATATAACATTAGTGCTCTTGGTATAATAATAATACAAAAAATATGCGAATTTGGTAGGCCGCATAACTTGCATCTGTTTATTATAGGGCTGGAGGTGGAGAGGGGGTGCAGGGGGTGCGGGGGTCGATAACTGACCAGTCTGCGCGGGATCGATGCGCTGAAAGAGGGGCTCGGAAATTGGGTGCGGTGCCGCTCTCCCGCTGAGGCCGGTCCGCTGCAGGCGAGAACATTCCAGTCAGGCCGCGTACGTCGCACCCGCTTCTGTTCAGCTAGTCCTTCTTATTTATTTTTTTTTTTTTACAATATATATTTTCATGCTATGTTGATGGCGGAGTGCTGCGAGTTGATCTACATTACCTAGAAAAAATTGTGTGTGTGTAATGTATATATTATATATGTGTATAATATATATATGACGTTGCTTAGGAACGGAAAGAACTGGACCTAAAGACCATTTTCACTAAAACGTCCTGGAGGTCCAACTGCTGTCGCGTCGTTGTAATAAATCAGATCGCCTTTTTTCTTATTGTGAAAGTAAACTTGTTCCGCGTAAATGATGAATAAAAAAATGTAATGTATCGGTCTCCTGCTTTCTGCACGCTTGGTTCATTTTGGTTCGTTTTCAACGCTGGTACTGTAGGTGTGTGTGTGTGTGTGTGTGTGTGTATGCTGTGGACAGTAAAATAAAATATTACCAAAATGCCTTTACATTTCAGATCATTAATTAAAGTTTTCCACGAGAACGAGCCGCGGCGTGTTAGGTGTATATTAGGGTGTATATTAAAACGATGTATATTAAAATGTGTTTATAAAAAGATGTATATTAAAAAATGGGCATTATAATATAAACTCAGTTCAGTCCCCCGTCCACCTGCACCAGAACGTAAACGGTCACGGTGGCTGAAAGAAAGAAACGAAGAGCTTCACGCCAGTTTACTGCAGGTAACGGGCGTCCCGTTACCCCAGAATGAGATGCTTAAACGACGTGAAGCATTTTTATTCGCGGTAATTCATGGGCTCCGCATATAAACGGCATAACGTAACGAAAGGAATGCAGCAGCGATTACAATAAAATATTAACAAGGTGACAAGAATCAACGAGCGGAATTCATAAAACGTCCGTCAGGTTCGGATGTAAAAGCAGAACACGGTGGTGGGAGTCGTGGCGAGGGCCTGATGAACCTAATCCAACGTCTTATAAATGAGGAGGCCTCGACAAATCACGTGGTGTGTGTGTGTGTGTGTGTGTGTGTGTGTGTGTGTGTGTGTGTGTGTGTGTGAAATGCAGAACATGTGCTGGCATTACTCCGTTTTATTCACCTGGTCAACAATATCATACATCAATAAAATATTTTACAGAATGCGCTGCGCGCGCACTTATTCTCTGACACACACACACACACACACACAAATCGCAAGCGCGTTCCGTGAGATTTTTTAGGGGGGAAAATCAAATCTTTCTCGCGTATTCCTAAATACTCATTTGTACAGGCCTTAATCTCGTTTTAATGACGCGCTAATTACAAAACGCGTCCCGCGTGACGTGGAAGCTCCTGACATGAAATGCAGCGTGGATAATTCATTAACGAGATCGTTTAAGGCTTATTTCATATTCGAGTCGGCTTCTTTTTTTTGTCATGCATGTCATTCGAGGTCCTCTGGGGACAGATCAGCCAGGATCTGTCAATATCGCACCCCGGAGCCTGTAGACGAGCATGAATAATATCGTACTTTTTTATCATTTGAAATTTATTAACCTTCAGATTCAATTAACGGGCTCATTTTGGCGTAAACCCGGTTCCCGCCTGTCTGAAAGTGTCTCTGGACACGTCCGCGTCCCCCACGTCCACATTCTGTTAAAGTGAAAAACGCCTCGGCTCCGTCCCACGCGTGTAACCGGCGCGTTTTTTGACGCACCGATGAGAAAGGGGACAGTTGGGGTGTAATTAACCCTGTAATTCTCGCCGCACCTCACGTCGTCCAGTTTCAGGGAAACGCAGGACACGGGTGTCCAAAACCGGCCGGCAACCACCGCGTCCCCAAGGTCACCCGCATCAATGGCGCCCTGGTGGCACTGGCGCGTCCCCTCGTTCGCACGCGTAGCCTTTGTTGGGCAAGTAAGGCGTTTGGAGGAAAAATGCGACACAAGGCATTACTAAAAAAAATTACTAACCTCAATAAATCTTTAAAAAATTATTTTAAACGCCACATAAATTTGGCATAAAAATTACCACGTTTATGCGACATTATACGCGTGTCTTATTACGCAGCAAAAAATGACGTAGAAATTCCTTAAATTTAAATATGCGCGGGAACCGACGTAACGGACGTCACACAAACCGTCGCAATTCGCCAGAACGAACTCCAGCTGACATGAAGAAACCACGTCCAGACTCTTTTACGGCCACAAACCTGGCAGGGCGGCCAGCCTCTCCTTTCATTTTATTCCTGGAATGTCGTCGTCACAATTTACCACCACGTTCATTTAGATGCTTTATTATGAAATTTTTCCCGGGAATGAAGAAGCAATATTCGTACGAGTCGTACGGAGTAAAATATCGAATTACAACGCCGACGTCTTATTGACGTTTTCAACTCGTGAACTTGTGGAACATTGTGTATTTCCACTTAGTAGGTACAACTTAGCTCACCAGGTCTGTGGTCAAAACTCGATATTTTTCGATATTTCTGATTAATGTTGGACAGCTGGAGTGTGTGTGTGTGTGTGTGTGTGTGTGTGTGTGTGTGTGAGTGTATACATATTTGTAACGTACTTGATGGATGCGTTTGTCAGTAGGTTTTAAAACCCCAGAAGCACGTGAGCAACCATCCCGTCTGCCTATTGGTCGCCTTGTGTGTTTTTTTTTTTTTGTTGTTGTTATAACTGTTATGAAGGTGGTCGGTGTTGGGTGTGTGTGTGTGTGTGTGTGTGTGTGTGTGTGTGGAGGAGGTGGGGGGATCGATCACCAGCCCGGTAACCGGCGTCCTGCCGCAGGATTGAAAGTGTTTACCTTGTTCACCGAGCGGTGGGTCTGTAGCCCCAACCGCAGGTTTAACGTCCCCCTTTTCGCTCGTTTTTCCTGCGACTATCAATTATTAAAGTGCTTATCGATCTGGCTCTTGACCTGCCTCAATCCGCCCCCTTTCCTTTATTTATTTATATAAAATGAGTACTAATATTTTTTCTAGACCTTTCATGGTCTACATAACAAGTAACGTGTAACAGTAACCAATCCCCGCACTGCATAATTTATTGATAATTATTTTTTTAAAATGTTCCCATTTTTTGATGTTGTCGTTCCTGTTAGTCCCATAATTTAAGGCTCAAGCCTCACAGCCTGTAGTCGGTTTGGTCATCATTACTGTACAGGCGCTTAATAATAAAAAAAAGGGGGTGTGGACCCCCCCCTCCAGTCATGCCCCACCCCCCGCTGCTCCCCGGGAGAGTCCTGTGGGAGAGAGTGCTGAGCCGGAATAATTGATAGATGCACTGGCTATCTGTATCGATCCCGGCTTTATTGACCCGACCGAATACATTGAGATGGAGTGCGGGATCCAGCGCGCGCCCGCCCGCCCGCACGCACGCGCGCGCGCGCGCACCGGCCGGTTGTTTTGTTTGTTGTTGTTTTTTGTGTTGTTGTTGTTGTTGTTGTTTTTGCCTCGTGAATGCAGCCTTTACGCGCAACTCTCATTTTCTCAGCGCAAACACTTACATTCGACCAAACGCGGCACGTTTTTTATTGTAATTTTTATTATCGGAGTGGTCGTTCTCAGAAGCGGTTTATAGTAAGTTCGGAAACGATATTATACCGGCGTGTGATTTGAATAGAATTTAAGTTTTTTTTTTTTTTGGTAATTTTTGGATTGATGGGGTTTAACCGCGTCGTTTTAATGGACGAACAATGGACGAGCAGCGGCGTTTTCACGTCAGCTGGCCTGAGCTCAGCCATCGACCCGCGCCGCGGCGATGAATTTGAAATAGTCATTTGAATTTATTGATCCACTCCCCCCCCAACCCCCCACCCCCTTCCTTCCCATCAGTCGATTCGGACCCACCAACCAACCTGGGGTAGTGACGCGTTTTAAACGGAATAAGTAAAATCCTCTCATCCATTATTCCATCTTGGCATTTACATAAAACAACCCCCCAAAAAATGATGATAATAAATAATGCATCTTTTCCCCAGGCCGGCCGCTAATTACGATCAACAGCAGTGGCCCTTAAAGCGAGAACCGGGGCCCGTTCGCGTCTTTATTTACCCGAACCCCGGTAAATGCGCGCAGGAACCGTTTACATTCCATTAAGTGCTTTTCGATAGGGCATCGACTGGAACTAAAATATGCCACTACACTCGGCTAATTGAGCCGTCCCCTGATATACTGCACGCCCCGCGTGGGGTGACGCGTGGCGCGTAAACCGAACTGGGCCACACACGTCTCAGGGACGGTTCTAGAACAACGGTGTACGGGCCTGGTCGTGTCGGAATCGGTGCGTCGTGGGCCCAAGGTTCGGAAGATTAAAGGTTTCAGATCCTCCGGCTGTTAAGGGGCTCGGATTTCTGAATTAAAATTGGACCTCGTGGATGCTTTCAATAAACCTCGCTGTCTATACAACGCAAGTCACGATTTTTTTTAACATTATAGATGACAAACTCAGATGTAGTGAAGTATAATTAAGCAAGCAGGACAGTCCAGCCCCCACCCCCCCCCTCCTCTCTCTCTCTCTCTTTTAATTATAACGCGTTTCCGACGTGACGACGACGCGCTGCGGTGGATTTATTTACCCGCCAGCCTGAGCGCCGACATGCGCTGGAACTCCGGCTCCTGCAGCCACTTCCACATCCTGCGGAACGTCTCTCGCCCCGATTTCAGTTTACTCCACGGCTTGGGGTTCCGCAGCAGGTCGGACAGCGTCCCCTGCGAGCGGCACAAGATCCTCTGCGCGAAGATGGCCTGCGGGATGCTGTACCTCTTCAGCTCCGCCGTGATCCGCTGCGCCACCTCCCGCGTGTTTATCTCCTCCGCCTGGCCCGAGCCGCCGCCCTGCCGCTCCCGGTCCCGCTCCCGCTCCGCCAGGATGGAGCCGTTGGTCTGGGAGTGCGGGTGGCCGTGGTGGTGGACCCCGTTCAGGCCGGACACGAGGCCGGCGCCGTGGGCGCCCAGACCCTCGCTCCTGGACAGCATGTGGCCGTCGTAGCCTCCTCCGGGCGACAGCATCTTGTCGTTGGGGAGGTGAGCCCCGGGACCGTAGGCCGCGAGGGACTGCTGGGAGTTGTGCAGAGAGCCCAGGCCGTTGGACAGGGGGGACAGGGGCTGTCCCATGGCGGACATGTCTTTGGGGTAGTGGCTGTAGAGGTGGCTCATGGACGCCAGGCTCCGGTCGTCGCGCATGAGGGTGAAGCTGCCGCTCACGTTGCCGGCGGAGAGGCGCTGGTGGCCCGGGTGGTGGTGGTGGTGGGCGTGGGGGTGAGCGTGGGGGTGGTGGTGGTGGTGGTGGTGGTGGAACTTCTCCGACACCGTGGATATGGGCGGCAGGTGCTGCAGCGGGGTCAGGGTGGTGTAGGTGCCGCTGAGGCTCATGCCGGAGTCGCAGGACATGGACATCGCGGGGTGCAGCGGGCCGGACAGCGCGTGCTCGGCGCGGTAGTCCCCGGCGCCGCCCTCCAGGATCGAGGCCATGCCGGAGGCGACCGCGGGGCGCCCGTGGGACGCCAGGTTCCGGTGCGACGCCGACGGGCGCGCGTGCGGGGAGCCCATGAGCTCCTCGGGCTGGTGGGGGTGCGAGACGCCGTGGAGGTTCCCGAGGTTCTCCATCGTGAGCTCCATGGTCTAGGGGCCGGTCGGGTGGGGGGGGGGGTATGTCCGCGTCCTCGTCTCTTACTCGGCCGCTGCCCGCTCGGATCCGGAGCGAACCCTTTGTGTCCCGGTGCGGCGTGGCTGCATCCGCGCGCTCTTCTCTCGTCTGGTCCGGTCCGCCGCGGCGCGCCTCGCCTCGCCTGCCGAAGGCTGGGCTGTCTGCGCGCGTGCGCGCGCGCGGGAGCGCGCGCGAGCCCCGTTATCGGCCGCCTCAGTCCAGACGGGAGTTTGTGACGTCACAGGGTCCGTTTTTGTTTTTTTTTTTAAAAAAACGTGCGTTAAAACTAGACAGGTGTGTGGATATAGAAATTCAACTTCAGGATTACTGTAATAATATTCAAAGTTTATTGCTCACGTCGGACATAATGTAATGTATCTGGGTTTGTTTGCATACATTTACTTTTTTGAATGTTTTTATGCACACTTATGCACACTGTCATACGTTCATAATCTACATTTAACAGAATAAAATGCATTTCACATAAAATAAGTTATACATTTTTTGGACGTGATGCAGGCCGCTTAAGACTTTCTCAAATATGCTTTATTCTGTTAAATGGTCACCTGACGTCAGTTCGGGTCACCAATGGCAATTCATCAGGCTGAGTCGATCGCCATCGATGGGTAAGTAAATCGATATCGCCAAAGGGAAATATACGATGTCAACAGGGTTCTTTTCACACGGGGCGTCTAAACAGCGAAGCCTCGCGACGCAGGGACGTGGACCCACACCGACCCCCCACTCCGCGACCACATGAACGAAGGAACGAAATCTTCCACATTTCAGCCGGTTTTCCATGATGCCAGAACTCTTTTTATCCCCCGTTAAAGTGTCAAATTAAATTATTTTGAACTTTCAGAGCCAGACTTATAACAATTTAAACCGGATTCATTTAAATAAATAGTTGCCAAAAACCTCACTAGTTTGTTTTGTGTTTGCTATGTTTTTCGATGTTTTATTAAATTAATTTATTATCGTTTTAAAAAGGTAAAAATCTGCACACCTGGATCACGACTTTGTATGAAGCGTGTTCATTTTATACGTTCTTGTGTCGGTGAATCGTCTCTGTTTAATCGTCCCGAAATCTGTTATTTTCTGCTGCAGCCGTCCAGCAGAATTGAATGAAGTTTTAAAGTGGGTTTTACGTGGAATGTTTATTTCGTCCGTGGAAATGTGGGCTCTCTCTGGCTGAAGGTGTGTGTGTCGGGATCCGGGATCTGCATGGCGTCGGTTCAGCAGCTCGAACTGTGCCGAGAAGGAGAATTAAATCCCGGCCACGTCACCGTTCAACGCTCAGCACGTCGAGTGTATAAAAAAGATGACAAATTCGCTTTATTCTTTCTTTTCTGACTACGTGGGATGAATATAACCTGTTGGAACCGTGACTGGATTATTTTTCCTGCATCGCCACCGAATTTTCCAAGCGGACCGCGTAGGGACCAGGGCAGCTTAGAGCCCGAGCTGTACACGGACAACACCACGGGGCGTACTTTATAAAAATAAATTACACAGCGAGTGGCATCAGCGTGGGCCGCGTGGATGATTATTTTAGTGACCGTTGCAAAGGACTTGCAGGCCGATCCTGTGTCGTGGTCCACGTCCCTGGACCGACTTTTCGTAAATACATCTCACGTTTATCCTCCAAAAATATAGGACACATTTCCGTCTTTAAACTGTAGCAATTTAGCTATTTTGTCCCGACGAAATATCAATATATTGATCGCCCACATTAAAGTATATTGAACAGGGAACGTTCCCGTTATTTGTCACACGGATAAAGCACCGACGTATTTTATTATCGTATATCAAATAAAGATGAATTTTGTTCGAATATAGTTTTAAAAATTCCATTTTGTTTTGTATTTTAAGACATTTATATGATTTATATGCACTTTAAATGAAGTGAGTCTTGTTTTACATTGAGAAAAAAGTTTTTATTTTCTTAAAGTAATTCGTTTTTTCATTCAATTATTTTAAAGTCAGAATTAATCGATTTCTTATGAAAATTGTGAATCAATAGTCAGATCTGTAAATGCCTCAGAAATATTAAGGAAGGTTCCTTAACCCTTGTTACACAACGTCCCGTAACAGTAATAAAGATTTCGTCATCTTTGTGTTAGAATACTATAAACACTGTCATAAATGCAAATACGTTAATTTCATTACATTTTAGTGATCATTATTATTATGTTTGCGTTTTTTTTTGCTGGGGGGGGGTGCAATATTGATAGTTAATGAAGCATTTTGTAACACATTTGGTCTTGCCTCTGCATATCCATTGCCACCTTGCTAATTAAGGCCTTTCATATATTTTTTTCATATAATATATGAATATCAGTTAGAACTACTAATCAATAAAAATGCAATTCTGACCTTTATGTTTTAGTTTTTTATTGTTAAATGTTGTCATTGTTGACTGCTGCAGCTGTGATCTACTGGCAATCGCAGAACAGCTATAGTGCATGACGATAACACAGGTATTCATTTTGTCCCATTTAAATGCATGCATAATGCAGAGTGTGTCTGTGCGTTCTGTGTTTTCGGCTGAAATCCGCTCTCCGTCAGCCCACGGTCATAATACATTCATATTTTTCAACATCGCCAAGATATGCCATGCGAATGTCTGTGTATGGGTGTGTGTATGTGTGTGTATATATATCCCAGCCTCTGCGCTGGTGTTGCTAGGCGACGGGAGGAGAGATGGATTGAGAAGGCATAGTCGATCAATTCTTCGGAGACAGAGAGAAAAGAGGGAGGGTGACCTGGAGAGGGGAAGACACACACTGTAGATAGTCACAGCGGCGGCATTTATGCTCCACTTTTATTATTTGAGACACCTGTCACCTGTCCTCGTCGCTCCCCGTCCACCTTCACACTCCTTCATCTGCACGGGTACAGTCCAAGCCCAAGGCTGCCCGCTCCATCGAGCGGATTTGCGCGTCCCACACCCCCTGCACACATGCAAGGTCCACAAACCCAAGCAGATGCACACAACCCAATCACCCCCCCTCCACATACACACACACACACACACACACACACACACACCGCTGCACCGCGTGTGTGTCTGTGCGCAGCCTGGTGTTGAGTGCATCGACTCAGTATTGATCCCTCCGCTCACCTCCCCGCAGTCAGCTCTTGTCCTACATAGCGTGCCCTGTCTGATTCCTCCCTTAATGGCTTTTATCCCGCTCCGATCTTTATTTAAACTGAAAAGTAGGAATTAGCACTCACCCTGCCCAGATCCTCTTTAGCCCCCTCGTTTTTGCCCTTTTATTCCTGAGACGGAGTGCGGAACACTTTGCGGGGCTTCCACCTGCTGTCCAGCTGTGTCCTTTTTCTCTTTGTTCTTCCGCTCGGTGTTCGCCATGCCTTGACTTTGTACCCCTTCCCAGTCGTCCCTGACATATTCTGGTTTGGTCCAAAATGGCAGTCTGTGTGGTGTTTTGTCTTACGACCTTTGGAGGATTGTGGCAAACATTTCCACATTTCTGTTGGATTCTGTTTCAAGGGTGAAATCAAGCCGTACCCCATAAGACACCGCGTCCTATCTGTGCTGGCATCAACAATAAGGATTAATTGATTTGCTAATACCACAAATACATCAATTCCAGCATCCCACCTCCCACCTTGAGTTCATTTTATTCGTTTGTTTGTTTTTTTCCGTACCCACCGGCATCAGGGTTTACCATTTCGCCAGCGTGGGAGCCAATGGCGGCCAAGTGGAGCTGGAATCTTTTTTTTCCCCTCTTCTACAGGGACTGACAGTAAAATGGAGGTGAGCTCTCCTGCAGGCACAGGAGTCAATCAAAAGCCTATCGACCGGGGGGGGGGGGGGGGTGTAGTTACTGGGTCGTATGGAAAGGAGCTAGCGCTAAATACATAGAGAGATGCAGTGTGTGGCACTCTGCCTGAGCGATAGCATGCATTCATTAAGTGCAAGCGACCATAACTCAAGAAAAAGGGAAAGAAAAGGAAGGAGGTAACTTGACTGAGTTTCAACGTGTGTTATGTGTGTCTCAGAATCGCCAACACTGTGCATTTCCGAGGGTTCGGCATCCTCACCGTGCTTCTCACACAGTGTGGGAATCACGCCCCTTCAGTCATTTCTTTTGTCTTCGTCTTTTCCTCCTGCACTCCACTCACAACCCCGGCCTACGCTCACAGCTTTCCCACAAACGTGTTTTCATCCACAAGCACATACTACAAGGGGCTAAAAATACTCACTTTTTTCCTTCAAAAATATTGATTTTGCCTGTAGCATTGTCTGTGGAGAGAGATTGGAGGGCGGTGGGAGGCGGGGGGAGGGGGTAGAAGGAATGAGGTTCCAGAAGATGGGAGGGGGAAAAAAAAAAAGAAAAAGTAGGGACGTGCAGAGAATTTCACTCTCTCCTTTTCACAGTCGCATATTTTATTTCACAACGCCCACGACGGCAATTTCTCACTGTTAACTGCAATTAGTCTCTGCGGGGACCATGCAGATCTGTCCCTGCCGCCGAACGTGCCACGTCCTCACGTTGGGGGCTGTTTATTACCCCGACAAATTATACATTTGCAAATACACACATAGCGTGTTATTTGTTTCCACAGTTTTTGGCTCTTTTGTCACTACTATATAATGGACATGGAGAGAGCTGATCAATAGTGTATTGATTTCCGCTGGAGAGCCGAGGGAATTGGCAGGGAGAGCAGAGGGTGGGGGGTTGGCTGTGGAATATATATATATATATATATATATATTCCATATATCTGGTTGTTGTTGTTGTTGTTGAAAATTCAGTACTTGTTCCATGAAGACGTGAGCGGTTTCTGTACAAGTACGATCTGGGGCTGGTTCCATATGTACATTCCATATGTACGTCTTCAACATGCGCCTCATGCACACATGTAATTGTACACATCCCACCACTGTAGCAGAGTGACCACATCCGTTCGTGTTTCTGCAGGTGACAGATTGGTGCCCTGGACGAGGTTTCTTCCATCCTTGAGTCCGTAGGTTGCTGGAAAAGGATCAAGCGGTCCCATGACCCTGCATAAGCCAATATGGAGAAGTGATGGAAGGACAGGCGATATTATGGTGTCTGGCATTTTCCAATAGACTTTTGCTGATCTATAAGGAGACTCTGATAATAAAACAATGGGGTTTGTTCCACAGACAGCACCTACAGTTGAACCAGGATAGATCTCTTAAAATAGACAGCAAGACTATAAGCCAGGATGAAAACTGTAAGACGTCAAAACAGCTCATTTGTGCTATTAAAATGACCCTGGAAGAAGCTAAAAAAAAATCCTGTTCAAACCCAAAATGAATAATGTTTCTAAATGAACCTGCTATTTGGCCTAACCTGTTCAGCGTGAGTCTTACAAATACCGCAATGTCTAAGAGAAACCAAAAAAATTACGTCGTTTTCCAGGAAAAACAAAACATGTATTTCATACAACGAAGAATCGATGCGTTTGCCTCTGCTTGTTTGGGGTACACAAGTGTTATCTCCGCTGGTAGCGTTGGCGGATATGTGGGTTGAGGTGTGTATGCTGTGTTAATGTATGAAGCTGGGATCCATTGATCTCAGTGCAGGATGTCAAACATTTTAGAGCAGATCCCGCCCTTGTTATTGCCCCGCGCAACCAGGCTGTTAGTGCATTAAAAATCATTTGTTCCTATCTTTCCCAGCCCATCTCCACGCACTGCCCAGAGCAACAGAAGAACATGCCTCCGTTGTGGTTTACACCACACCTGCCCCCCCTCTCCCTATACCTCCCACGGCCCATCCATCGTCGTCTCCATCAACCTTTACGACACCCGGTTGCATCTACATAATGTTTCCGGACCTGCCGCTCACCGTTCGAAAAAATTCTTAATGAAGCCTGTTCTGTGTGTTTACAGTTGGGCTAATAAAAGAACACCCCAACAACGACCCTCCACTTCCGTTCTTTATCGCCACCCGTCCATATCCACCTCTCCATATCTTCCGGTTTTCTACTTCAGAGGTCATGGGGCGCTGGTGTTGATGGAAGGATATCGGTCCGGAGTGCCAGATTTACAGGGGCACATTAATGTGTTTAGTTTTGTGTTTAATTTAATGTGTTTAGTTTTTTTTTTTACTTCCTGAGGAGCTCTCAAAGGAATATTTTTCTCTGAGCTGGGTCAGATCATCATTTGAAGTCAAAGGTTATAGGGCATCAGCCAATCATCCATCTTTTCCAAATGAGCCAATTAGCAGTTGCAGAATGGGACGACGTATTTAGAATTATTTATCAGACCGATTTGCACAACAGAGTGGATGAACCTGGAGACAAAAACATATTCACATTTATACGAGGGCAACGTCAAATCATGAGAACCGCATCAGATCATGACCCAGAATGCAAAATAAGTATTCATTATAAGATAAACATATATGCAATTAAAAATAGCAATAAAATGTTATCATGTTGAAAGAACGTTTAAATTAAATATATTATTTGAAGCACAAAAATACATTTAAACAAAAGCTCCTTTATGTCCATATGTTTTATATTGTGTCGGAATATTGTCTCACACTCCAGTCTGCGTCCAGTCGTCACATCAGATGTGAGAGACCTATTGACTACAACTCACAGCCTTGGTGCCAAATATATCTTTTCCCTGCAGGGCTGTGTGGCCGTCCCCGTCCCCGGCCACACTTGTGAAAATGTGTTGGCCTCTCATTTACTCGGAGGGTGGAGAGCGAGTCCGAGCCGCAGCGCGTCAAGTGTGTGAAGTGAACACGGCATTTAGGTGAAGACACACTGTGTAATTTGTGAAGAGGGCCAGAGAGTGTCAAGCAGTCTCATTTTGAGAGTCTTCAGGTCCTCTTACGTGGACGCCTCTTAACCTCAGTCCGTCATCTCACCTCAAAGCAAGAGCTCCCTGCAGGCTGAGGACCGTGGACCCTGTTCTCTCACATTGTTTTCTATCGTTGTCTTTTGTTGGGGAAATGAATGTAAATGCAATAAAAAGAAAAAAGAAAAGATGTACTGTCACGTGACAGTGTGAGTGGGGTCAGCCTGCTGTGGTCACTACCATGGGGCTAAAGGTCACAGAGCAGTGGGTCTTGTTAAAATACCTTTTAGTTTTGAGGCATGTTATGTAATGTAGGATAGCTGTGCATTGCTACCCTGAATATGGGTTCTTATTGCCAGTGTGTTTTATTACCCTTTTATAAGCATTTAGTGTAAGTGCTGCAAGGTCAAGGAGGATCAGGGCGCATGTATCCTGCCTCCATGTGCATAATTGTAGAGTTGGCGTATTGATATTTATACTTATTAATTCAGTTTATGCTTTTATTATGAACTATTTAGAGAACAATAAGTGATCCCTTCATTTTCAGTACATGCAGCTGTGATGACCACACCATTCCTATTCAACTAAAACACGCAAACCCTAAACACCCCATAACGTCTGTTTAAGGCAACATACAAAACAATGTGCAAAATAAATCTCATTCAAAGAAAATGTAGTGTATTTTTGTTATTCACCTACATTTTCATATATCATTTCTGGGACTTCCATTTTCTCCGGGTCTTCCCCCCATTTAATACACCTCTCCATAATCTTCATCCTTACTGCAGTCCTTAGTGCGCATAGTACCTTTTATCAGCCTGGTGCCATTAAATTAATAAATCAATATTGACAAGCTATCAGCTTTGGAATAAATTATTTGGCAATGGAGGCCCGTGGTCACATGATTTAATAATTATTCTGTACAACTAGGGTGCACAGCCCAACCCCCTTGCTCTCTATTACCGAGGAACATTACCATTTACAGCAGAATACAAGCCGAGGGCCCTGGGAATGGTCACTTATCAAGGCCGTATTGATAGGAAGCTGCAAGCGAATATAAACAATTGAGTACCGCCTGTATTCATCCAGTCGCTGTGCCAAAAGGAAAAGGACTCACGCCTTTCCCTTGCCTCCATCTATCAGGTAGCAAAGAGGACCCCACTGGCGTGTTGGTGCAAAAAGTGCATCAAAATGGACGACCCATGGCTGACTACAAATGCAACAACTTGACAGAGCTGTAAAAGGCCAAACTGGAATATGGACAGTATGTACAAGATTTGAGGATTGAAGCAAAACCATTTAACACACCAGATTACATCTTATTACAAGAACAAATCAAAAACTGATCTGCTATAGACAGAACCAGACCCAGTAAAAACAAAAAAACAGTGGATCTCTGCAATTTCCACATGGATCAGGATAATACTGCGCTTCTGTGATCCAACTCCAATTCCACGTGATTTATTGCCAGTGGTGTGATAACAAAACAAGAATAATTGGAAAGGCTGCGGATAAGACACAGTAAGCAGCCCAGAAAGCCAATCACGGAAGTGCTCTCGCACCCTCCGGCCACTGCTGACCTCCTGACCCTGGCCATGGGCCAGGGGTCAGTTGCAATGGTACAGAGGGATCATTTCTGGCCAGGTCTAAGATCCTTCACCATGGCAACCTCACTGTCCCTGGAGAGGTCAGAATGAAAGAGCCTCTGGACTCCGCTTCAGCCTCTCCCCTCGTTAACCCCGGCCCACGTCACCCGCAGTTCCGCGGGCGGATCTCGGGCGCCCCTACTGGCTGAGAGCAAAGATCGCACTTTCCGCAGCCGAGACCGCGGTCTCTCTCTCTCAAAATAAAGAAAGAAACGGAAGCGATTTGTGAACGACGCCATGCATGCATGTGTCATATTAGCGTGTTGGCGGCAGCTGTAGCTCTTCGTTGAATATAAAACACGGTCAGGTATGCGGGGTTCGCTCCGCTGCGACTTTAGTTGTCGTGTGGCTCCATCTAGTGGCGGTGATGAGTACTGCCGCGGCGCTGCCGGGATGTCGGGTCGATCGATGCTGGAGACCAGCTGCCCGTCAACAGGTCGGCGGGATCCCCGGGGAGCAGAAGCGGCTTCCGGGGAGGAGCAGCGTCGCATTCATGACTATCGATCCGCCGCACAACGCGGCCTTTTGTTCCGCGACAGCGGGAGGTCCCTGCTACTGTAACACCGACAAATTTATTCATGTGTAATTATTTCATCTTATGAAATGTACATAAACATCGTGGCTAATAGCAACGTGAGAAAATAAATTTGGTAATAAAATAAACGTTTCGAGTGATTTAAATAGATCGCCTGGAATAAAGGCACAGGCTGAAGATGAAGAGACTAAATGTTTTACATTTTCAACTGGTGATTTGAAATCTGTCTCGCATTGCAGCATTATTTTAAAATGTATTTAATAAGAATCGTTCAAATATAACCACATGACACCAATACACATGATTGAAATTCTTTGTTCATAGCATCTCAGGCAGCAGTGGTTTCAGCATATAAGTAGGTAAAAAAAATTGTATGTTCATATGTAAATTAACACTATACTGATATACATAAAGTTGTGAAATTAATATTCAAGCTTTATTGTCAGTACAACAGTATACATAGTATACCATGTATTGAAATAATGTTTCACACAGATGTAAAAAAAATTTACAAAAAAAAAAAAAAAACTATGAATGAACACATGTGGAGTTATGTACTTAACAAAAAAAGGTGAAATACCTGAAAACGTGTTTTATATTGTAGTTTCTTCAAAATAGCCGCCCTTTGCTCTGATTACTGCTTTGCACACTCTTGGCATTCTCTCAATGAGTCTTGAAGGAGTTCCCAGAGGTGTTTAGCACTTGTTGGCCCCTTTGCCTTCACTCTGCAGTCCAGATCACCCCAAACCATCTGGATTGGGTTCAGGTCCGGTGACTGTGGAGGCCAGGTCTCCACTTTTTGTTAAGTACATAACTTAACATAGTTTTGATGCCTTCAGTGAGAATCTACCAATGTAAATGATCATGAAAATAAAGAAAACACATGTGTGTCCAAACTCTTGGCCTGTATTGTACTAACTAAAACTAGAACTAAAACTTAAATACTGTGTATTAAAACAGTGTATTGGGCAAAATTGGTAGCAGCCTGGTGGGTGAGACACTCGCCTGTGAACCAGAAGGCCACAAAGAAGACCCCACTTACTACCACACTGTGTCCCTGAGCAAGACACTGAACCCTGAGTGTCCACATGGGGACCGTCCCGGTAACTACTGACTGTAAATCGCTCTGAACGAGTTCGTCTGATACATGTAAATGTAAAAAAACAAAAAACGTTCAACAGTTAAAAATTAATTAAATTTTAATTTTAATCCTTTATTTTCAATTATGTTTAGTGGTCGCTCCTGATCTTATTTGCATCTTATCTGTCATTTAATAGCCAGCGCCGGCGCATTTTGCTGATGGGAGGAGATCAGCTTTCGGCATGCGAAATTGTGCTAAAACAGGAACAAATGTTTCGATCATCCTCGCAGAAGGGTTCATCGCATTACCTCTTTCTCCGCTAATCTGCCACGAGCTGTCGCACATAATCCGGCCACCATCCTTCCGCCTATCCTATTAGATTAAGGAGATAAAAGGCAAAACCTTACACGCCTCCCAAATTGTGTCCTGTTTAATGGGTCTAACGAAGTTGTGTCATGCTTCGGACAAAGTGCATTCAAAGTTGCAATGGCAAGTTGCTTCAAATCTATAGGGGTGCGATGTTCAATTTTAAATCTTACAGTGTGTCACAAATATTTTGAATGCGAGATCTGAAAGTGGCGGCGCTAGGACCCTGGGAGCTGGATGCGGCAGCCCGACACTTCATGATGACAGACATGATGATAAGATGTCCACAATGTCATTAAAAGGTCGCCAAAAGAAACACAAGTTGCTGATGTCGTTTAGATGTTCCGGGTCTTGCGTCGTTTCATTTTTGATAATCCGTGATAAATGTCTTTAACGGAGAGAAGATGGAGTTTAGCCCAAGCTCCCCCCCACCGACCACAAATCTCCAGTAATTCTGTGTCTGTGCTGGTGTGCTGGATACAACCTGCTCTAAAACCTGTTTCCTGACACCATACGGATAACATATGCAAGAGAATTAAGACCCCAAAGATGGCGAAATGAAGAGGATTTCGTGTGCAGTGCAATTCCTGGGGATTAAACAAATTAGTTTTCCCAATTAGCTATTCCTAAATGAAAGATTTGTTTGAGGAAAAAATAATCAGCAGGATTTGCTATTGCTCTAAATAGTCTTTACAAAGGAGACTCCTTTTCTATATGTGGAATTCTTATATACCCAGTGTCACATTTTATTACTATTACAAAATGAAATAAAAAGTAATGACAACATCTCATTGCATCTTGTATGAACTCATGCTTATAAATGCTTAGGGTTGCATTGTAAAAACTTTTTTTGTATTTACATTGCACTCTTGTTAATAATTTTAGCATTTTCCCATCTTCTACATATTTGAAACACCCAAATACCTGTAAAAAATTTGTTGTAGTATTTCATTATTGGTTGACTGACTCATTCCATATCAGCAGCATTTATTCTTAAGGGTGACCTTAGTGCTTCCCAATCTGTTCTCTGTGCCTCCGGGAGCCCTCAGTTGAAGGGCCTTTAAAAGATTACTGTGCGTGATAAGCTTCCTATTTTGCGGAACTACTTGGAGATTCTCAGGATTATCCATTTCTTATCCCCTGAGTCAGCTTTGGACAACCTGCTTAGTCTGTTCGTGCAGTCGTCCAGCATCCAAAAAATTAGCACCAATTGCTTAATTGTGTCCAAAACAGATGAACATAGGCATACAAACACACAGATATAAAACAGAGAAATCATTGTGTTTTATTAACATTAGATTAAAAATCCACAGTAAATCCAACCTGTTATTAATGGTTTCCTACAGTGTATTTTACATTCGACACAAAGCATACTATTCAAAGTATTAATAACAATATAAGCAATACATACATTTTCACAACCAGGGATTCACAAATCAGTACAAACACCACACTTGCACTCTCCCTGGTCAATCGCATAGAAAATGAGTGTGTTAGGGAGAGAGGAGAGAAGCAATGTTCTAGTGGTTATTCATGATAGTGAACTGTGAATAATTTTGATCTGTCAAAATAGTCTAGTGCGTGATGATGTCCCTAGACATTGGCATGGTAAGAAGGCGTGTGTCGGTTGTGCAGCGAGGCCCAGCTCCAGTATATTCTGGTAGTCAGGCAAGGTGGGGGTTGGTTGTGCGGCCAGCACCAGCCAGGGACACCATTCACGCGATGGAGAGGACTGTAGAAGCTTGGCAGGCCATAAAGCAGCTGCCCTGTCACCCTGCGGATTCGCCTGCGGGTGCGACGTCGATGGTAATCTCCGTTGGAGAAGTCGTGGAAGTTGGCCGGGTGTATGGCCCAAAAATGGCCTTTGCCATTTTCACTTCGCCCCGCCTTGATAAAGCATTCGTTCAAGGAGAGGTTGTGTCGAACGCTGTTTCTCCAGTTTTTATCCTGTGGAGGAAGCAAACGTATTGGCGTTAGCAAGATCACAGTTCATGGGACAGTTCTTACGTTACAAACACCCCCAATAAAACATAACAGAACATTTATTGCATTGTGTCAAATTCAGATAGCCTCAGTACCTTGTTGTAAAACTACTTTTCTCTGATCGGTCAGACGATTACACATCAGCACACCTGGCCTAGATACAACGTCCTGCCACCTTAATCCTTTAAAGTAAATCCCTTGTTACGACTCTTTAGGACCTACATTTAAGGCTTGACAAGACACTGTTTACCTCCTTGTTGTCACCTGGATTACTTGACGCCCAGGTCATTTAACATTCACCCCTAACAACAGGATCACTTCCGAGCGAGGCGGGCAGTGGTTAAACACATTAGTGTCAGAGACTATGAATATGTCACAGACACAACGTTTCTTCGGCAGCAACGTTTCCCCCGTAAAAACACCGGCCACAGAAGTGCCTGGCAGTGCTACAACAAATCGTCCTTGCTTGCACAAGCCAATTGGAGCTATCTTTCATAGTGATTTCCTGATTTTCTGAGAGGGTCGGGAGTGATGCGCTCATTTCGATTCGTTGTAGAGGAGACATTGCGTAATGGGAAATCACGTTAGGGTGTAAAAAAACGTGTGACATGACAAAATGAACACATACGCCAGTTTAAAAGAACCTGACAAGATGAGCATCATCTCTAGGCATGGACTTTTTAATAATGTGTGCCTACCCAAATAATAACAATAATGCTGCCATGTTTGTGCAATGAGGAACAAGACTCATACCTTACTCTTGAAGTAGGGGTAGTTGTCCATGATCCATTGGTAGATATCACACAATAAGAGCTTCTTTTCCTCTGAAGCCAGTATGGCCATTGAGATAAGAGCAATGTAGGAGTGAGAAGGCTTGTCCTGTTGGACTTCGGCGTGGCCCGTTTCCTCCCTTCTGACCGCGTCCTCTTCATTCTCCCCTTCAGAAGAATCTGTTCCAATTTCTGTGCCAGAACTTCTCTTGTTCTCTTCAGATATCGAGGTTTCCTCGCCTCGCTTCACCGGCGGGCTGTGAGGACTTTTCGCCTCAGTTCTACTCCTATCATTCATGTCGCCTTTGTTGAACAACAAGTAGTCAATGGTGAAGCGTAATCCCAGCTTTTTCTGGGCTTCACCGTGAGTGTTGCCATCTCCCATCGTTGTGTCTTCACAAGTCAAGTCTCAAAAAAAAAAAACCTCCACAAACTAATTCTCTTACAGCATTAACGTAAAGTGAAACTTTCAGATTTTCTAAGCCTAAATTGTCCGCGGCGCCTCTCTGATGCCGTTTGTGAGTTGAATCCTGAAGGTGTACTTAGTGGAGAATGTCATGTGACATCAAGCCATTCAAACTTGTGTTCAGATAGTTACCTTCTCAGTCTTGTAGCTCAGTATCAAAATGAGCCCAAACGTCCAAGGTACTCTATTTAAATGTCCTAGAATTGATCCCTCAGAGATAGAAGCAACGTGGGAGTGTGGTGAGTTAAAAGGTAGGGGGCCTCATTGAAGGAGATTATTTTCATTAATTTGCACAAATCTTTGTAATTAGGAGAGATTACCTAGTCAGATTTGCAGGAGGATGGTGTTTAGAGGAGGGTTCCAGTAGCACCAAAAGTCTTTTAATTGGGTTAACCTTTTTGGACTGTGATTATTCCAACAGCTACTTTATCCTCTTCACACTTTGCACTTCATATATTAAACACATTACAATGACTGAAGGAATCAGAGAATCACCACATTATTTTATATGATTGTCATATGTACATAAGCATATCGTCTGTGTCATTTATCGTTCATTTATAAAGATCTATTCATTATTCAAAGTGTGTAGGATTTCAGGAAATATGCTTGAATACAGTCGTGTCCAGCAGAAAAAGATGTTCATGAAAAGATGATAATATGTACATGGTAATGATGTTACCATGTAATGAAAACTGACATGTTTAAAGAGTGAGTGCAACATAAACCTAAAATCTCGGTCAGAGTTTGGTTACTCCACCAGCCCATCTGTCTGTGGGTGGTAGGGAGTGGTCCTTCTCTGCCACTTTACACTTTAGAACATACCCCAGTGATGTTGATGACAGTTCAAGGTCATCAAATGGAAAATTAAATGTATGAACTGATTTAAAAAGAAAACACATGGTTTAATTTTTTTTGAAACAACAAAACCTTCCATGAAATTCTCATTTTAGGGGGAAAAAAACCCTAAACTAATGCCATATGTGACTGATCAAACGCAAGCGCATTATTTTCAGAAAAGAAATCAGATGGTAAGAAAAGAACTTGAACAAATGTGTAGATCTGGTGAGCTAAATTAAGTGAATTAAGACTCTCCAAGACACAACCCATGTGATGGTACATCGTGCGCGCCCTCTTGCGTTTAATTTGCGCAATCGCTGTTGCGCATTGTTACGCGTTCCATTCATTTCACTGCGCGGCTGGAGCAAAATGTGGAAGAAATTTGATTATCGCTAATACTTGTCTTGAAGTAGGTGTCTGAGGCAGTTTCACTCTTCCCATTTCCAATGTTCCAGAAAATGTTATTTTCTACCTCATCCTAATGAATATCGAACTCAAATGTCCAAGCGTAATTTATAAATCGATAGGTTTATTCACCCGAAAAGTTAAATTGGGTGTCTATAATCTACAACAATAACGTCCCTATGGCCAATGGACATTCACAATACACTGCTCCACCAAACAATACATGAGGCAAACTGCACAGAGAAACGTCATTTCTTCTGTACATATAACAATAAACGCGTCGAATCGTTGACTTTTGAATCCAAACTAAACAGTGCATAGCTTTTTTTCAGCCTTCTCTTTAGGCACAAGCACAATTTATGTGTGTCGCAATCTTCATATTTTGCACATTCACTTAATCTTTGTGCGTCTCTGCTGCCGCCGCCCCATCCCCCACGGTTCGGTTCGAATAGTAAAACCCGACACGGATTCCTCGTGGGGATCGCAGGGCCTGGAGGCATTGTTACCAGAGAACGACCCACGGCGCTAAAAAAAAAAAAACACCTGTTCAGGACGCCGCGTAAAACGTTTCCACGTTCGACACGATCGACTTTCCCACGCACACGACACGTTTTAACCGGTGTCGTTGCCATTTAATAACATTTGGTTGTTTGAAGACAATGAACCGGTTGCTCGAGATTGCAGCGGCCACTTCCAATCTGCGAGGTGGAGTTTCGTGCGCGGATCGGACTCGGAAGAGCCACGCGTTCTCGCCCCGCTCGACGCCGAGCGAGCGGCCCGCTTAGAACACTTCCTGCGCGGCCAGGGTGCGAGTTCACTCCGCCGCGAGGTCATCGAGCTCGGCCGGCTGTCCGGTGCCGGCCGTGCGGCCACACTCACGCCCACGTCGAGCCGAGGCCTACGGCGGGGCGAAGACCTTCCTCCGGCCGCGCGTTTTCGAGCGTACTGTCGCTTTAAAGGACGCCGGCCGCGCGGCTTTTTTTCCGCGGAGGCCCGCGCCGATTGGTGGCGCCGGGAGACGGACGGGAAGCCTCCCCGCTCTTCATTGGCCATCGGCGGCCTTTCGCTCCGGGCTCTCGCGGGGCTGCTGTGCGAAGATGGCGGCCGAGCTGGTAGAAGCGATGGTGAGTGGCGCTTTATGCGCGCTGGGAGCGAGCGGGCGGCGGCGGCGTGCGAGTCCCGCGTTCCCGTGGCCGACGGGGGAGGGTGTGCTGTACGCCGGCCGCGAGTGTCTCTCCGTGTCCCCGGGTCGGTGCGTCCACACCGCCGTAATGGTCGTGGTTAGCCTGCTAGCTCCGAAAATGAATGATGAGACCATTAAAAACCGGCGCCGAGCGCGGAGAGCCCGCCGCCTTCCTTCTCCCGACGGTGCGGCGTCCACGCCGTCGTGTTCTCGACGACAAAATTCCACGTCACTTTCGGTTTTCGGACAGTTGACAGACGCATACGACGCAAGAGCGCGGCGGTCGGGGTTCGGACTTGTGGAGTTGCCCAGACGGACATGCAGAAGGAAATACTTCAATTTTAACGCTGTTAACAAATACACGGTCGTGGTGAAGTTCCTCGGGGCGAAGCCATGTGCGTGGGTTTTGGCCCCCTTACGTGACCGTCTAATTATTTATGATCTCCATTTTACGGCCAGTCGTGTTTTGTGCTTATTAGATGTAGATGCTTTTGTGTGGTAGTACCAGGGTGGTAGTAGCCTAGTGGGTAACCAGAAGACCCAGGTTCAAATCCCACTCACTACCATTGTGTCCCTGAGTTGCTCCAGGGTGACTGTCCCTGTAACTACTGATCGTAAGTCGCTCTGGATTAGGGCGTCTGGTAAGTGTTGTGTGATCTTGCTTGACTTTTTTTTTTTTTTTTTTTGTCTGATTTGTTCTTACCACCAGAATATGGTGAAGAGTTTCAGGGTGTCTGACCTGCAGACGCTTCTGGCTTCGATGGGCCGCAGTAAGAGTGGCCTGAAGCAGGACCTGGTTGGACGGGCCCTGCGGCTCGTGCAGACGGAGTACAGTCCGGAGCTCCTAAAGAGCGTCCGTCAGCTCTACGAGACGCGGTTCCCCAAAGCGTCCGGCTGGCTGGCCGCCCGCCGCCCGGAAGGCGTCCCCGTCTCCTACTCTCCCCACCACAACACCTCGCCCAGAGGAGCCGTCCAGGGCGCAGACTACCTCAACGGCGTACCCAAGGCACCCCAAGCTGCCCCTGCGCCCGAGGTCAAACTGGTATCACTTCCTTTCTACCAAACTTTGGAGATCCTTTTGCAACCCACAGAGCTAAGTGAGTTGATTTTGACTTCCTCTCGATACGACAGGCCGATTGGCACCGTTCACAGTTACAGCTGTAGAACACGTTTCTGTGCGTGACGTTCAAATTCTGGTCTGGTTGTTTCTAGTTGCGCAGAACAACGAGAAACTTCAGGACAGTCAGTGTGTGTTTGATTTGACACAAAGCCAGGTGGAGCAGATCAGAAATTCCAAGTGAGTACGACTTCGTGTGTACTTCTGGTTTTTAATATGCAGAGTAGACCGAGCATGTATTACATACCTTTTTTTTTTTTTTTTTTTTTTTTTTTTTTTTTGCAGCGAGCATCGCCCAGGGATCAAATCAGTCCAGGTTGTTCTGAGGTAAGTTTTATTGTATATCCGTGAGTTTGTGTTTGGGTATTTGCTCATGTCCCAACTGTAAAATGTCCCACCACCACCTTTCTCTAGAATCTGCTATACAGACTCTGTCGGTGTCCAGGAAGATCAGTACCCACCAAATATTGCTGTGAAAGTAAACCAGTCTTACTGTCATGTACCAGTAAGTCGTTTTTTTTCTACTACTTTCCTACTGTTATTTAGCTGAAGTACTACAGTAAGGTCTGTTGGAAGGCATTTGTTTTGCAGGGGTTTGTAACAAATGTGAAATGCACCTTATGTGCTGGGGTGGAGCTATTAGCCTGCACTTGAATGATTTACTCTGGGTTAGTGATTTGCTGCACTGGGACTGGAGCATTTTGAACAGAACAGTAAAAGTAAGGAACTAATATTGTTTCACGTGCGAACGTATTCATTCAAGGGGGCATAATAAGGTTGACGTACCGGAAGTTAATTAATAAGATGGAAATCCCAGCATCAGCGAGTGGCTCTTCCAGCTTGGCTCCAGTTACAACAGTATGAGAGGGGCTGAGTGGGTGGAGTCGCAAGAGTGATTGGACAAATTTCTGGACAAATTTCAAAGTGGACCCGTGGGTGCATTGGACCAGGCAGAGCAGTATTTTACAGAGTCCTGTTGCACCCCTAATTTTAAGATTCATGTTTGAGGGGTCACATGTTCACGTAGTGATCGGGCAATAAATAATGACTGCAACAAAGCACTTCTTGCTCTGAAAATTGCAATATGTGTTGTGACATTTTTAGGCATTTTATTTCAGTGAAATTGCTGGAGCAAGTCAACAGTCAGCAAGTAGCCTTAGTCCAGTTTATGGTCTGTGTGATAGTGTGTCTAGTGTTTCTGAAACCTCTGTTACAGTACATAAAATCAACTGATGTATATTATAAAAAAATTACCGAAAGAAAGGAAAAGTTAATTTGCACCTTGTGGTCACTGCAACTTCGTAACCATTATTGGTTAAATTTACAGAAAGGTTGGTAATTACAATAACAACAAGATTGCAGAGTATTCAGAAATGTTATTTGAATAATAGATTTAGCAAGTGAAGTGTAACGCATTACAGAACATGGTGACACAACGAAGCGTTTCCTCTGCTTTTAACCATCACCCTTGGTGATCAGTGGGCAGCCATGACAGGCGCCCGGGGAGCAGTGTGTGGGGACGGCCCTTTGCTCAGTGGCACCTTGTGGTAGGGCTGCGCAGTAATAAACTGTATGTGATATAAATTTGCCCAGTGGGAGAGATTTTGATTATACCAGCGTACCGCAGAAATATCTGCTCCTCCCAAAAATGGGGCAGTGGTGGCCTATTGATTTAAGGAAGCGGTCCCGTATTCAGAAGATTGCCGGTTCGAATCCCGAGCCGCCAAGGTGCCACTGTGTCCGCACACTGCTCCCCAGGTGCCTGTCATGGCTGCCCACTGCTCACCAAGGGTGATGGTGGGCAGCCAAAAGCAGAGGACACATTTTGTTGTCCCCGTGTGCTGTGCTGCAGTGTTTCACAATGACAATCACTTCACTTTCACTTAAAGTGAGGAAAAAAAAGATTAAAATAACTTAGAAATCTTTAAATCTGCAGTTCAAAGGTTTTAAAAATACTGCAATTTGCTAGTCGCTGCGCGCTTCTGGGTTTACTAAGTGGTGCATATGTGTCTGTGCCCAATCCAGACCACCGCAGGCACGGAACCGATCGTGAAAGTGGTACCGATTGGGTACTGACCGCACGAGTGGAAATGACCTGACGTTGTTTGGTGCCCTGTGCAGAAAAGTCATTAGGATTTTAAAAATCACAAAATAAAATCCTGGAATCCTGGAGGGACTGCATGACAAAAAATATGAACAAGCACGGTGTTATTTAAATATTTTCGGACTGTATTTTTGGCTGTAAACTCTACCGCTGAATACAGAAAATCCTAAAATCATACAAATACCTGGTATTTTATGGGTGTGACTAATTTCAGTAGAATTGCCCAGATATTTTTTTTTATCTGGGGTGTGTGTGTGTGTGTGTGTGTGTATATATATACACACACACACACACACACACACACACACACTGTCTATCGCCTATGGTTAAATATATATCGAAATATGAATTCTATGCAGTCCAGGATTCAAACCGGCAACTTTCCAACTACAGGTCTGCTTCCTTACCCGCTAGGCCAACCACTGCCCGTGAAATCCTGGAGGGACTGTCGCAGGCAACATAACGTGACCGTGTCACGTGGCAGTTGCTGTGCAATTCCCAACTCTGTACATCAATATTTCTGCAGTTATTGTTCATTTGACACGAGTGGCTTTTAATGTTCTTTCTATGTCTGCTGTGCAGGGATACTACCCCTCTAATAAACCTGGTGTAGAGCCACGCCGACCATGTCGCCCTATCAACATCACTCCCTGGTTGCACCTCTCCACAGCTACGAACAGAGTCACAGTCACATGGGGAAACTTTGGGAAGGTAGACGTTTTGGGTGTTGCAAAGCATCTTTTTATTACACATACACAAAGCTCAGTTAAAAAAAAAAAACTAAAGCTGTTCTCCCACTTGGGTCTAGCATAATATCATATTACAAATATGTGTATGGGGTGTGAAAAAGGAATGTGTGAAGGGGAAAATTTGGATCTAACTTATCAATCTTTTTTTTTTTTTTTTTTTTTTTTTTTAATAAAGCGGTACTCTGTAGCTGTGCATTTGGTGAGGGTTTTCACGTCTGCAGAGCTCTTCAACCAGCTCCAGCACTGCTCGGTGGAGTCTGCTGACCGATGCCGTGAGCGCAGTGAGTTCTGTCTTTACTTTCCTGGTTTTTACTAGGGAATTCTGCAGGTCCTTAAAATTACACATCCAGTACTCTTATTTTTAGCCATTAATTAATGCCTTGATGGTTTTGGACCCATTTTGTACCAACCAAACCAATTTTACATTTTATGGCATTTAGCAGATACCCTTATCCAGAATTACTTAAAATTACTTAGTTACAGGGACAGTCCACCTCAGGAACACAATGGTAGTAACTGTGACTTTTCAGACTTCTGGTTCATATGCAAATTGTTCACTACATCAGGGCTTTCCAGTCTTGTTCCTGGTTGTGCTTTCAGCATGCCACATTCATAAACAGGTTGTTAATGATCACCGGAAAATAGGTACAGAATTGAGAACCCTTAAACTCGAACTGTAATCTGAGAAGCTTTTA
Organism: Denticeps clupeoides; assembly: GCF_900700375.1. Lineage (NCBI taxonomy): Eukaryota > Metazoa > Chordata > Actinopteri > Clupeiformes > Denticipitidae > Denticeps > Denticeps clupeoides. Next base: position 13,321,516 of record NC_041719.1, on the reverse strand, counting down.
CCCTGATGGTGTGTCTGCATGTGTACTTGTGGCAAATGTAAAGGTTTTAATGATTTATTACAGTCTGAGTGAAGAACAATGGACCTAAAAAAAAAATGAATTGTCTACTGAATATTCCAAAGGAATGTTGCACTTCAAAAGAGCCCACTGTTGGTTAAATAAGAGGAAAGCTGCTAAAGGGTCAATCCAGCCAATCTGCAGTCAACAGCATCACATAAAAGTTATTGTGGTATAAGAGTACAAATACAATTATGAGCATGAAATAGGTCTTAAATTTCACTGATCGTGAAAACTGCTCAAATAACTCAGTGTTACTTGTAAAATATTAGCAATAAAACACAATTACAACTCTAGTACATAGCTAATTCCATTGTGTGTGTGTGTGTGTGTTTTGCCATTAGTTAAAGACAAGCTACGCTTTGATCCAGAAAGTGAAATTGCCACTACAGGGCTGCGAGTTTCCCTCATCTGTCCAGTAAGTTTTTTATTCAAAGTACTTACCGAAATTGTGTTCATTTGCATTTGGATATTGAGTTGTGAAGAATTTGATGGTATATTATGTGGCAATATGCAGGTTTTAAATCTACTAAACATTGAACTAAATCCTGCAAATTAAATGTCAGATTTTTCCCCTGAATTTTTGCCTGTTTCACAGGAGCAAATGTTACGTGACAACTATGCTATATCCCCCCATTTTACGGGGTTCCCAGTGAAGTGTCTGCGAATTTGATCATTTGGGTGCCAAGTCAGGAAATTCCCAGGGAACTTTGTTGATGGCATGTAGTGCAGTAGCCAAAACCTGATGTGTATGTATGCGTCTTTGTTCTTTGTTTGCTCAAAAGCTCTCCGGCTGTAAAAATCTGAAAATCTGAAAATGAAGTATTTGAGGACTGGCTCACCATAAGTTATAAAAGAAAAGATGCATGAAAAGGATGTCTGAGATGGAGTCAAGGGAATGTCTGATTTTAGATTTGTGAATCTGCTTGAGTGAATTGACATCTTTGTTCATGTTAACATTAACTGATTTGCTTTTTATGTGATGTTGCCAGCTACTGATGACTATTTGTCTTTCTTTCAGTTGGTAAAAATGCGTATTGGGGTGCCATGCCGGGTCCTTACCTGTGCCCATCTGCAGTGCTTTGATGCTGTCTTCTTCCTGCAAATGAATGAGAAGAAGCCCACGTGGACCTGCCCTGTCTGTGACAAACCTGCTCCCTTTGAACTGCTCACAATTGATGGGTGGGTGAATGTGGATAAGTACATTTTGTTTGATTTTACCAAGTAGTGAGTAATGGTATGAATGTTTTTCCTACCCTATGCTACAAGATGCAGTGAAAGGTTTCTGATTGTGTCTGTCTGGGTCTAGATTGCTCTCTGAAATCCTGAAAGAGACGGAAGATGTGGAGGAGATTGAATATCTCACTGATGGATCATGGAGACCCATCCGAGATGACAAAGAGAAGGACCGGGAGCGAGAACGTAGCCACACACCTGAGTACCCTCTTGTGGATATATGTAAGAGCATTAAAAGATGATGTTTTATTAATTACATGAATCCGGAAAGTATTCACAGCGCATCACTTTTTCCACATTTTTTATGTTACTGCCTTATTCCAAAATGGATTAAATCATTTTTTCCTCAGAATTCTACACACAACACCGCATAATGACAACATGAAAAGTTTACTAGAGGTTTTGGCAAACTTATTTTATAAATCCTCCAGGACCAGGAGCCAACAATCTCTGCAGCAATCCACCAGTCAGGCCAGACGGAAGCCACTCCTTAGTAAAAGGCACGTGGAAGCCCACCTGGAGTTTGCCAAAAGGCACCTGAAGGACTCTTAAGATCATGAGAAACTTAATTCTCTGGCCTGATGAGACCAGAAGTATGGTGGCAGCAGCATCATGCTGTGGGGAGGTTTTTCAGCTGCAGGAACTGGGAGACTAGTCAGGATTGAGGGAAAGAACACTTCAGCAATGTACAGAGACTACCTGCATGAACTCAGACTGGAGCAACAGTTCATCATTCAGTTTTACAACTACCCTAAACACACAGCCAAGATATCATTGTATTCAGGACAACTTGAGTGGCCCAGTGGCCCAGCCAGAGCCCAGACTTGAGTCTGATTGAACATCTCTGGAGACATCTTAAAATGGCTGTGCACTGAAGCTTCCCATCCAACCTGATGGATCTGCAAAGAGGAATGTGTGAAACTGAACAGAAAGAAAGAAAGTGATTGTCACATGTGATGCAGCACACGGCGTCCTCTGCATTTAACCAATCACCCTGGGTGAGCAGTGGGCAGCCATGACCGGCAGTGTGAGCAGTGTGTGGGGACGGTGCTTTTGCTCAGTGGCACCTTGGCGAATCCCGGTTCAGGATTCGAACCGGCAACCTTCTGACTACGGGGCCACTTCCTTAACTGCTAGGCCTCCACTGAAGTTCCCTACTGCCCCTACTGCCCCTACACCTGGCCAAGGATAGGTGTGTCAAGCTTGTGCCATCATATTAAAAAAAGACTGCAACAATGCATTAACAAAGTATTGCGCAATGGCTGTGAATACTTGTTTTTTATTATTATTTATTTGTAATAAATTTGCCAAAACCTCAAGTGAACTTTTTTTTTGTGGGGTGTTGTGTGTAGAATTCGGAGGAAAAAATGCATTAAATCCATGTTGGAATAAGGTTGTAACATAACAGAATGTGGGAAAGGTGAATACTTTTTTGGATGCATGTAATTTATAATTCCAAACATTGTTTACTGCAGTATTTGTGACAAAGTAACAGTCTATACAATTTGAGTAATTTAACCAACTAGCAGATATCTATTGTTTAATTCTGGTACATTTGATGTAGCTAGAGGTATAAAAATGATTTTTTTCAGTAGCTGATTAACACTAATGCAATGATCCCGGATGGTATAATTTTTTTTGTTACTTTTTTTAATGTGCTTGTTTGTGTTTATTGCAGGTATTCCTGAAGCGAACGGGCACTCTCCTGCACACAGCAGCACCAGCCAGACTGGGAAGTCAGGATCAGGTAGTACGTCAGCCCCATCTGCAGCAGGAGGTGCGGTGGTAGATCTGACTCTGGACTCCTCCTCTGAGGAGGAAGGGGGTGGGGCAGGAGGAGACAGCGAAGACACAGAAGACAGTCAGGACAGCCCCTCTCCCAAGAGAGGCCGATACGATTACGATAAGGACCTAGTCACTGCCTACTGAACTGGCTGGACATACAGACTATATGAGGGACCTTGGGGTGCAGGGGTCAGCCCTGATCTGAAATATGGTGTGTTCAGAAGCCCCTTTTGTCTCACCAATACACTTTTACACACACTCACATGGACACACATGCACTGTTAAACTCTGGAGTGGTTGAGTTTCCTCTGGACACCACTGGAAATCAACAGTGTGACAACCTGGGAAATAAATTGCATTTACATACTGGATTCTCCCTTTAAGATAAAATAGTAAACGCCATCTGCAGTGTCTCCACATCTTCTTCACTTTGTGCATTACGCCAAAGCTCCTGACTCCAAGAGGTTCAGATGTTGCTGTTGTTTGGTGTTTTATCATCTTCAATGGAGAAAACACAAGTGATTTTCCATTCTCTGGGTTCTAGTTTTAGGAGGTTCATTCATAAACCACTGACGAGTGGGCTTGTTTGTCAGAGTAATCTGAAGTTCTATGCTCCACATTTTGCAAAAGCATCTTTATTTTGGCAGGATTCATCAGCATGGATAAAAGCATTCACGGGATGTCACCAAGTGAATATTTTCAGTCTTCAGCCACATCTACAGTTCTCTTTTTGTCTCAGTCAGTCTTTTTCTTTCTCAATTTACAGAATTTCTTTTCCCCACCGTAGCTAACAACCTACCTCAGTCAAAATGGAAACTTGATTGGAAAGACATTTGAATGGAACGGCTTTTTTTTGCTCCTTATTTAGGAACGCTGGACGGGTGATTGGTTACTCCATACGTTATTGGTAGTTGCCCTCTGCTTCATAGGCTTTGTCAGTTCTCTGCCTGCACCAGGCGTTGCTCGTGCTTTGACAAGGTTTCTGCATAAAACTGTGGTTAGTATTGCAGATTGCCTTTCAGAGTGTGATTTGTTTCAGGCCAAAGCTTGGATTCGAGAGACCTTGCATCGCTATGTGTAGTAAAATGTGTGTAGAGTTCCGCAGTTAAACACCCTTTACCTTGTATTTTCTTCTCTATCACAGAATTATTCTAATTGCGTTTGTTGACAATAAAATAGACTGTAGGGTGCTGTCTGGCAGGACACATAGAGAAGTCAAATGCCAGTCCATAGTTTGCAACCATATGAAGAGCTTCCTTACATAACTTTACTTTTGTGTTTGTGGGTGTCTGCCCAAAGATAACAAACCTTGTGAATTGGACCAAACTGGCTGAAACGAAAACTCCGCTGAGGCTGGGAATGACTTCTGAATGACACTAGGAAATGGCAGTGATCTTATAATTTTTTTTTTAATTATTATTATTTCTTTAATGTCTAGAGTGGATTGTGGAGCTAGTGACCGCATTCGTCCCAATGTGCAGCATCCTTACTGACTCTTCTGTTGTCACGAATGAGTATTTATTGACTATTGTTTCACTGCATCTCTTTGTTGCAAAGACTGGCTGTATTATTTGTACATATGTGGCTATGAAATGGTTGCAGTGCTGTTAGAGAAGCTGTGCTATGCAGACTTCACAGATTTTTTCATGTTTTTTTTTTTTTTTGGCTTTTGTTTTCTTGGACGGTCAACATGTTAACTGGCTGGTTCCTGTAACTGTCTGTGCAATCTGAACACTTGAATAAGGTATAACTGATTCAGCTTACTGCAAAAGCGTTTCCCTATGAAACTCATACAAGCCTCTGAACTTGAATGATCATATTGTCCGATTGGAGGGTTTGCAACATCTAGAGAAAGAGCTTCCTAAGGGTGGGGAGAGATGTTTTTCAGCTTTTTGCAGGCTACTTCACTTAAAACAGAAGGCCTCAGGGATGAGTTTTTTTTTTTTTTTTTTTTTTTTATTTATTCACCCCTATTCGTATAAGTTATTTCCCCACACATCTCTCATTTATCAAGTTGGTAACCACACGTTGCAGCTGTTCACCGAGGTCTGTGGTCAACTGGAATAACACCATTTAATAACATTTGACCATCTGCTATAAGAGCATTTGTTGATTTACTTTATCTCCTTTGGCTGTTGCTTTTATGTTTTAACATGTTCAGTTTATGGAGAAGAATGCTTGCTAGTTCTGATTTGCTTGGATATCATCTTCATTTAAAAATAAAAGAAAAAAGTATGTGACCTCAGACTTTAATAGATGCTCACTGGGCAATTTTAATTAAATCAGTGATTAGCAATGTAGTGACACCTTTGTCTTCCATTTTGTGTTTTTGGGACACATTTCAGGGCTAATCATTATGATTTAATGTCCAGCTTGATCTGGTTGACTTTTCTGGATTAAAGGAATCCCTACAGCATTTCTCCTGAATCTTGCCATTTGTATGACTTTTTTTTTTTTTTAAGTCAGCAGTCAGTTCATAACCTATGATGCTCCTGACCAAATCGGATCTAAACATCAAGTGTAATGTACTGTAGAATAACGATGTAGAAGCTTTTATGAATTCCACACAAAGGCGTGGAGATGTAGATTGTCTGTCTGAGAGAACTGAGCCTATTATTATTATTATTATTATTATCATCTTTTTTGATTTGGTTTTATTTGAGCTTGGGATATGACCTTGTAGAAACCAGTTGAAGGATAAGATCTAAATATGACATATCCCAGTTTAACACAATGCTTAAGATAGCATGTGCAGTGGCTTGCAATCCTTGATGTAAATGTTTTTTTTTTGTTTTGTTTGTCTTTTTATATGTTCATATTAAAAGCCAACAAACTTAATAAATAATATTTTATCAAGCTTTGAATGGCCTCCCATTGTTCCAGAGAGCATATATGAAAAGATGAGCCACTGAATTAATGCCACTTTTGTCAAATACTGTTGGCAGATTTGGATTTTAGAGGGGGGTTGAAAGACTGAAGAGACTGTTTCCTGTTCTAATGGCTGAGAAATGTAACTTTAAGGAATCTTATTCTAACTCCTGTCATTTATGTGTGCAATTAATTAAACTGATTTGAAAATCTAGAGTTTGTGTTCTTAGTTATTATGTAGATAGATTTCCCCATGGTGTATTTACGAAGTTGTAACTCTCTGCTACCTCACAGTAATGTTACCACTAGATGTCTCACGAACCGCCAATTCCCCCTCAAATATCGCGATAATTAAACCCGCCCGTGCTCCGACTCTCGCGAGATTTAGAAAGCTTCCTCCTGCTCTGCCCGCTGCTTCCTGCACCCACCGGAATTCTCTCGGCGGTTTTTGCGGAGCCCCGGCCGCCGAGACGCGCACCCGGACCCGGTCTCCGTGGCGGTCAGCTGTCCCGCTGCCCCACCCCCATCCCCTGCCGAAACGGGCGAGGGACTCGGGCCTGAATTGTCGGCTGCCGTAAGGATCCCTGGGCCAGGCTTTCGCGCGCGGCGACGAGATATCTCCGTGATGGAGCTCTTGTTTTATTCCCCCTGTTAGAATACGTGTCTGGGGAGCAAGCGCGTCCGTATGAATGGTCCTCAGTCCCCCGAACGGAGAGAACGGCTGCCGGAACGCTGCAGCTCTAGCCCGCGGTGGTTGCCGGCCATGGTCAGTTCGCTTCATTGAGCCTCGGCCAGGCGGCTAAGCTAGCTAGCGTCGAGCGGTCCTTCAAGTCAGAGACGCGTTTGCTGGCGTTCCGTGTCTGTTGCAAAGAGAAAGGAAAAAAGAAAAAGAGACTGCGCAGTCAGCAGCCACCATGGCTCCGAAGAAGAGACCCGTCCCCGTGCCTCTACATATACCCCAGACTGGAGAGGGCCAGGCGACGATGAACGTCGACGCCGCTACTGAGTGAGTGAGACAAGCTTGGTGTTTTCATGCCCGGTCCGTGTGGATGTATTTTTTTTTTTTTTCGTTTGTTTTAAACCTCCTGGGAAAATGCATATTAATTTTGTGAATGTCTAGTGTCTGCGTGTCTGTATCTTCTTGTATTCTTTCCCCGACTTGCATGTGACTCGTTTTCTCCCATCATGGTCTTCTCAGGGCCAACCTGGAAGCGCTACAGAAGAAGCTTGGCGAGTTGGACTTGGATGAGCAGCAGCGGAAACGCTTGGAGGCTTTTCTCACCCAGAAAGCCCAGGTGGGCGAGCTCAAAGACGACGACTTCCACCCCATCTGTGAGCTCGGCGCCGGCAACGGTGGCGTGGTCCACAAAGTCCGCCACAAACCGTCTCGGTTGATCATGGCCAGGAAGGTGAGGTGTCTGGTCTTGAAACAGGCACTGCCTACTTTTTGATGCTAGGCTTTTTTTTTTTTAAATTGAATGGTTATGTCATCCCCTCTCCCCCAAAACCCAAACCCCAGCTCATTCATTTGGAAATCAAACCAGCGATAAGGAATCAGATCATCAGAGAACTGCAAGTGCTGCATGAATGCAACTCGCCCTACATAGTGGGTTTCTACGGAGCGTTCTACAGTGATGGGGAGATCAGCATCTGCATGGAACACATGGTGAGGGGCGGTGAATTGTGGTGAAATGCAACTCGTTCATGCCCGTCTCGGTAGAACGAGAACGTATATAAATGTTTAATACTTTTGATTTTGGACAGGATGGCGGGTCCCTGGATCAGGTACTTAAAGAGGCTAGGAGAATTCCGGAAGAAATTCTAGGCAAAGTCAGCATAGCAGTGAGTATTCCAATTTATTTGACATTGCAGTACTCAGACTTTGATCTGGTTAGTGGGTGGTTTCAAGTAGTTTAGTTTGCTGCGGCATAATCTTTGCATTTTTCATCAATCATTTGAGTCAGTTTTAGAAGAAGAAGGCTCTAGGTTTTGTGCAGAAGTTTAGAGATAATTGAATATATCTTTAACCCTGACGTCCCAGATGATGTCAAATAGAACAATGATGTGGTGATCTTGGTACGGTACTCGGAAGTTTTAATTATTTCTGGATTGACCCGTGTCTGCTGTGGAATAATGCCTTGGCACCTACCGTTCAGGATAGATATGAGAAATTGACATTTGATTTGGAACTGAGTCCATTATGCTGTAAAGCGGGTTCCACTAGCCAAATGAGTTTTACAAAGAGCAGTGAACATTTACAGGTATGCCTGAAGATCAGTTTATTAAGCAAATTAATCAAACCTTTAAACAGGGATGTTTTAATAACAGGGTATGGAGCTTTAATTAAATGGGTAATCAGTAGCAGCTAACATTCTAGCTGTAGAACTTATAATGCTTCACAGTGAACATCCATTTCTGTGCCTTTTTTCTAATTGATTCACACTTTGCATAATCATATGATTACAAGGTCTGTAAGCTCTCAATGCAGCATTATCAGTCACTTTACACGACCCATATATGCACTTTTTTCCAGTTATCTTGATGAAGAAATTTTGTTTGCTTATTGGTTGTTTGTACAATTTCTAAGGCTTAAAAGGCTAAAATACGCAATGGCACACCACCATCAATGATTGCAGTCAGACTGTGAGTCAATCAGGTGGAATTGTCCTAGTAGCTCACTTGATTTGTTCAAATATCGACAATTTATTTTGCTTTTGGGCTTTTCTGCAGAATTCAGCTGCAGTGCTTGTAATGCTGGTTTCAGTCCTTCACTAAGATGCTTATCAGTTTGTAAATGGCTATGAAACGTTCAGTTTATGGAATGACATTTCTGACTTTGAGGGACTAAACAACTCTTTATCACCACACCAATGTTCTGTTTGACATCTTCTCAGGCAGGTCCAGCATGCATGCATTCAGTAGAAATGCTTACAAATTGATCTTGTCCTCAGCACACAGTCATCACTGTTTGGAAATAGAGCACTTACTGGTACAAAGACATGAAAGAGAAGGATGCTGCTGGAAGAGTAATTGTGTTCTTTTTGTTGTGTAAAGTAATGGAAGCGATGCAGTGTCATTTTCTGTCTCAATGTCTCTCTTGAATTTACTATTATAAGAGACAAAAACTGCCCAATATGTGTTCAGAGCACAGTCGGGATGTGGAGGGTGTGAATGGGATAAAGTGTTACATAAGTGTTACTCATGTTAATACGTTACTTTTTCATTGCCCCCGAGGTGTAATTATAAGCTTAATTCTGTGTATCTGTCTTTATCTTTGCAGAGCATCTTTAATTTACTTTTTGCTTATGCCTTATCAAATGGCAATTTTGGCAATGTAATTATGTGTTACTGTTACCCTTTTTTTGATAGGTGCTCCGAGGACTTGCATATCTGCGGGAGAAACACCAAATTATGCACCGAGGTATGTTGTAAAACCACAATACAGAAAGCTTTTTTGTAATTGTCTGTAAATGCTTACACTGCTAAAGGTCATGGTGATTCTCAGTCTGAGATTCTCTAAGCAGGTTCTCCGGACCCAGCACCAGAGCTATGAGGGTTACTACCATGCTGATGCATGGTGGTGAGTTCTGAGATGAAGTTCCTGGTGTCAGGCCGGTGGTTAGTTGGGAGCTAAGTTGGGAGGCATTAGCATAAATTTGTTGTCCAGAGCTCAAGGAGGTTGGTTCTGGGTTGGGAGCTTAATGGGGAAATGGGGCTGGTGTTGGATTCAGGGTGCTGTTGGTATTGGGAAAGACTGGTTTTTGGTGTTGGATCCAGATCTGTGATTTTTGGGTTCATGTTTCCCCGGTGTTAAAAAGTGATTGTTTAGTACCTCAGACCGTCTGTGGATTCGAACCAGTCACAAGCTCGCCTCCGCTAGGCCACCCCTGCCCCAGTGTGTGAGACTGGTCGGCGCGAGCCAGCTGTTGGGTTCGGACCTGAAGGGGTTAGTGTCAGGACGGTGGTGTTGTGGCAGGGTGAGTGACTGAGTGAGTGAAGCTGTCTGGGAGCCCAGGCAGTAATTACAGCCTCTAAGATGTGATTACCAGGCAGCCGCGCCCTACAGCCCCCTCCCTTCTATTCTGCTTGTCTCACGCCATCTCTCACACACTTGGTCTTCTGGGTTTTTTTTTTTTTTTTTTTTTTAAACCCATTTTAGAAGGGGAAGTGAAGTGACTATTCTGACGATGACAAAGAGTATTGAATTTCTCTGTAGACCCTAAAGTCCAGGCACCTGCATTTTACTGCTGAAGCTGTTGGGGCTTGTGGCAGACTTTGTAACACGTTGTGAAATATTTCAAACCTCAAATAGCTGACATGTTGGAATGCTGGTCTCAGGGAGGGGCAGGTGGTGCCAGTGGGATTTGGGCACTTGTTTTCTCCTGGAACTTACCTGAACATGATGCTTTCCCGTTCAGACGTCAAGCCGTCCAACATCTTGGTGAACTCGAGAGGGGAGATCAAGCTGTGCGATTTTGGCGTTAGCGGCCAGCTCATCGACTCCATGGCCAACTCCTTTGTGGGAACCCGCTCTTACATGTCGGTGAGTCAGCTCTCCCTGCCTGAATTACCTTGCCAGGGCCTGAGACCGTGCCCGGGAACATACCATGTGGCATGGACGCAGGAGGCTCCAGTCCTGCCCACTCCTCTCAGGGCACCTGGAAGGTGTGGCGTGGAGTGGTGCCCTCCCTGCATGCTTGGCCAGGTCTGCAGCATGTGACGTGAGCTTTTGCCTCGACAGCCGGAGAGACTGCAGGGCACACACTACTCGGTGCAGTCTGACGTGTGGAGCATGGGCCTGTCACTGGTGGAGCTGGCCATCGGCCGCTACCCCATCCCCCCTCCCGACGCCAGAGAGCTGGAAGCCATCTTTGGCCGACCTGTACTGGATGGAGCGGGTGGCGAAACACACAGTACTTCCCCTCGACCCAGACCCCCTGGAAGGCCAGTTAGCGGTAAGGGTGGTGGTCATTCTAATAACATTTACCCAATATTTACCCTGCCTGCAGTGTAAAACTGCATTTTCCACATGCACGCCACTGCTATGTTAAAGGAGGTATTCAAATTGCGTTACCCACGTGACTCTTATCCCCTCAGGACACAGCATGGACAGTCGTCCAGCGATGGCTATATTTGAACTACTGGACTACATTGTCAATGAGGTCAGAAAAAAAAAAAGTGCTGAGCGTGCACCCTATTCCCTGTGCCATTTTATTCCTCTGCAGTCCCCTCTGTGGCTCGCAGATGCCGGTTTTCAACCAACCTCTGCTCTCTTCCGTTCAGCCTCCACCCAAGCTGCCGCACGGCGTCTTCACCTCTGACTTCCAGGAGTTCGTGAATAAATGGTAGGCTGCTTTAAACGTGCTGACAAATTTTTGATCAGACCTCTGAATGTCTCCAGCCAAGCTCACAAGCCAATGTGGGTCAAATCTTTGAGGTCAAAATTTCTTTGGGGGTGTGGCATGTTGTATTTAGAAGGCAGCAATTCCTAGAACAGCCATGTTTTTATATGTTAAAAAGGTTCAATAAAATCATGTAATATATATTTTACAGATTACGTATGTTCTTTTTCTTATGTTTAAAGCCTCATCAAGAATCCTGCAGACAGAGCCGACTTGAAGATGTTGATGGTAAGCTTTTTTTTTCTCTAATTGTTGCTATGTCACCATTAAAGAGAAAAGTGTTTGCTGACTTGCTGACCTGACTTTTTATTATTATTTATTTATTTATTTATTTTTTAATTATATTTATCTATTTTTTTATATAAACCTGAGCTTTTGTTAATCATATTTGGTTAGGCATATAATATTTTCCTTTTTTCAATTGTGACATATTACACAATGGCATAGAGGTTGCATTCACCTGAATACAGCATGTTTAAAATGGGCTAATTCTGTTCCCCTTTTCACAGAACCATGTCTTCATTAAACGCTCTGAGGTGGAGGAGGTGGACTTTGCGGGCTGGCTGTGCAAAACCATGGGCCTGAACCAGCCCAGCACACCGACCCGCGGTGCTGACTGAGCAGCACAAGGCTGACTCCCCCCCCCCCTGGCTACCTGGATCCTCCTGCCATCTCAGTGTCACTCATACATATGCACACAAACATTTCCCAAACTACATTTTACCGTTTTCATCTTGCCTTTTGGTAAACAATTGCAAAGCCCTCTAAAGTGTTTAGTCCTATAACCGAGCCATCTTTGACAACTATAATTTCCAAAAAACTAAAATTGTCGACGTACTCATTTTTTTCTCTCTACGTTTCACAGTGAATGTGTCCAGATTTTCAGGCGACTGAATGTGGAGGGACTGGCTCAGTACTTATCAATTTCAATAGTGAACACAGTTTTGGTTTGTATCATATCATTAATTTAAAAAAGTGCATTGCATCGCACTGTGTAATATAATTTGTCACGGTGACTGCCCAGATTATTTTGTGAAACACTGAGCTCAGACGATCTTTGGCCTGTTTATATCAAACCAATGAAAGGGCCTGTCATGCACTGATCATGCGTCGATCAGTGATCTTACAATTTCAATGCACCTTCCAGTGTTCAAATTAGCCAGGATTAAAATAAACTCACACCTTGAATGTCATTGTTCATGAAGTGTATTACTGACCCCATAAAATTATGGTTCAGTAAGTTTACAGACAGATTGATCCATAATGTACTGTACAACCTCCATCAGCATCGGGGAAGATTAAATTAAATAGACCAGGCTTGACATCGAAGGACCTGGATATCCGAATTTTCAGAGGTTTACAATGTTGTGGTCTCATAATGAATTATTTTTTTTTTTTTAAATAATGGCACGGTTCGCGGTTCTGCTTTATTTATTGTCATTGTGTTAATTTCAGTGTCTCAGATGCTTGAATCTCATCTTTGTCTTGTTTTTGAATGATAGTGTTGTTTTTTGTTTGGAGCAGTCCAGATTGCCTAAATATTATACTTTCTTCATCTAGTCAAAGTTGTCAGGCCTTTGACTTGCATCAGGCAGAGTGTTGGTGATACAGCTGTGATGTGCTTGCTCTCTCTCCTGTATTCCCTGGCTATGGCTGTCCTGTATTATTCCCTCCAGACAAAGCATTCATTACAGAACAACGTGAAAGCATTGCTGTGCATTTGTGTACAAAGCTAACGCTACAGTACTGAAGTACTGTTGTTGCAGTCTTAAAGAAATAGCCTTTTTTTGACTGGTTTAGAAGATACGGAAACGTCATTTTATTATCATACAAGATATGTTGAATACGGTTATAATATAAAAATAAAACTATTTGTGAATGATTGTTTATGCCCGTTGAATAATGTTTTTTGTAGGCACTTTAGTTTCTTGCCACCCTTGTGACTCTTGTAATACATTTTAAGTATTGTTTTTAATAGCAAAATAATAGCTGATCCAAAATATACCGTTTGTGAGACTAAAACCACAATTTCACCCACAGATGGTTAAACTATAGGTGAAGGCCATAAGGGATGTGGGACCATGGTTCATTTCATCAGCCAAGTCAGTTTAGTAATAACTAATTTAGCTGACTAAATGTTCACAAATGGATGATGTTGAGGAAGCAATTTTTGTGTTTAAACGAATGAATTACTTTTTAAAAGATTATATGGGTGGTGCGAGGCCGTGCAATGTTTCTGACACTGCCCTCTGTGGTTCATGTGTGTAATCTCCACCACAGTGATGCCGTACTCTGCTGCATACTGGTTAGACTGGTCCCCATTATTGAGTCACCATGTTTGCATGCTGGATACAGACGTTGAAGGGCACTCTTAAGTACACCGCCATTGGCCACTGTAAAAACTGAGAAATTGCTTATTAAAATGCTGAAGTCTCTTTAGACTATCTGTTCGTATGACTAAAAGACTCTTTAAGAAAGTAAAAATGCGTTGGAGGGGGTTGCTGGCAGACCCTGAGTGTCCTGGAATGTGCCAAGGCTTGTTTTAGGGGTGGGACACCACGACCTCAGGCTGTGGGATGGGTGGGTGTGCCTTTATTCACATAGGAGAGATACAGGAGCGAGACACACAACAATTCAAATTTAATCTCGCAGCCCTTTTTTATTTAAAACTCAAACAGAACAGAAGGTGCCAATTTATACGTAACAAAGAGGTTGAGTCCAATGTGAAAGTGTGTTTGAATATATATTTCAAATTGCTTGGCTCTGAGATGTGACTGTATTCTCCGCTCCCCAGAGAAGAGATGAAGGGACCGGCGAGAGGGAATACTGTTTCTTTAAGAGAGAGGGAGAGAGAGAGCGAGAGAAAGGGAGGGACCTCTTTGCCCTCCAGAAACCAGGAAGGGAATAGAGTTGATCGGCTGCAGCTTGGTTAGCTCATACGGGGCTTTGAGCTGCACGACAGTTAAAGAGAGAGAGAGAGAGAGGGAGAGAGCTCCGGAGAGGAGGAGAGGAGAGGAGGGCTGAGCTAACCCACCACAAGCAGCACCACGGCCATCGCAGGTGAGCAAACTGGCCCCCCCCCCCAGCCGTCTGCCCAGGGCCTGTCGGCTGGAGGGACATGGCAGAGAGGAGGAGAGGAGAAAGGAGTGAGGGAGGGGGACCGGAGGAGAGTGGTGGTGGGATGGGGGTCGCTTAACAGTGTAGTTATTATTTTATTTTATTATTTTTTTATTCTGAAGTAACTTACCTTACTGTTTGCCTATTCGCTGTTGTCTTCCAGAAGTGGATTGTTTTCCCCTCCGTCTACACTTTTAACTTTCCTGAAGGGTGGAAGCAGGGGAGAGAGATGGGGGCTCGGCGTGAGGGGGGGGCGGGTGGCACGAAAGGAACGAGGAACCAAAAATAATTCTGTCGGACAAGGTAGAACGCCAAGCGACAGCATCTAATTTTTCTCCCCCCCGATGCGCTACTGTCATTGGAGGGAAAAGTTACAGCCAAGTGTCCCGCACTGGAGTTGGTGTTGTTATTTAATCCCCCCCCCCCGCCCACCGCCTTGGTGAATTTCAGTTTTCCACAAAGTCTTTATTTAGGTCAAGATTACCGAAGTTGTCCAACTGCACAGTAAAAAGTCTGGGCGTCAGGGAAGTGTATTTTTGTGGTGGTCTCGTTCTCTTCCCCCCCCCCCCCCCCCCCCCCCCCCCGTGCGGCGCTTGGCCCTATTTGATGGCCGGTCTGTACTTTTAATACCTGGCATCCTGCTAGCAACACTGTAGTGTATAATTCAGCCCCGAGTGCTTACGTTGAAACAAGCTCCTAGATGTGGGGGTGGTGAGACAGGGAGACATGGGACTCGTAGTTCGCAGCAGCCCGGCTGAAAGCAGGTCAAATAGCGTGCAAGGACTCTCCATCCCAGAGTGCCTTGCCCTTGGCCATACAGGAAAGGGAACGGCTGCCAGCCTATCCCATCGGGGAGGTGTGGTGACTGAGTAGCTGTCAAACCAATCAGCACGGAGGGAGAGAAGCCAGAGCAGTGGGCTGAAAATAGAGGGGGGTGGTAGGTGTCTGCCTGTGTGGGATCAGGCAAGGGCTTGCCTGTGTAACTAGGGCCACTCGGAAGTTTCCTGTCTGCAGTTGCTCCGGCGCACAAGCAGGGCCCTGCCCGTACACACGGACGGAGAGCAGGCAGGGGCGACCGAGTGGGGCCCGAAGAGAGGAACTCCGTTCGGGCGGGCTGGTAAGGGCAGAGCAAACTGCACTCTTCTTACTCACCGTTCAGTGGGAGGGAGAGGTGAGGAAACTATTTGTGGGATCGCTTGAGGACCTCTTGGGTCTGGTCACATTGAGGAATTCTGGGATGCTGTGTTTAACACTGTACTGAATGTGTGATGGTGTCTAATATAAAAAAAAAAAAATTGGAGGCATCTCATGCAAGTTTGCTTTCTGATGGTTAAATGATATCGTGCGTGTGCATTTGTGAAATCTAGAGTCGATGTAGACTTGTGGTGAACGGCTGTCACAGGCTCTGTTGGTTTGACACACGGCTGGCATGAGGCAAGAAAATGTGGCACCTCTAGTGGATAGTTTCACTTCCTTTACACTTGCCGAGCACCGAGCCAAGTCAAATGCCCCAGTACTTTGATCTAGATTAAAAATAAATAAAACGAAATCAGTTAAACTACTGTGGTGATGGGAGATTTCCCGATGTTTAAATCCTCTTCTCCTGCCGTCCTGTCAATAGCTGCTACTTCCTTAGTCCCAGAAACGGTCTTATGACATGTCAAGTGTACATCAGACGTGTGTGTGTGTGTGTGTGTGTGTGTGTGTGTTTGCGCGCATGCATGCAGGAGTTACAGGAAACTGGAAGCATCTTTATTTAAGTATGATTTTTTTTTCCCCTGTTCTCATCTCATACCTGCTGAACCCGTTCTGATATGTGCGGGCATAACGAAGCAGCAGGCCGGCCCTGGAAATCCTGATTTACCTCTCTGCCTGACTATATACAGTCGTGTTCAAAATACTGGCAGTCAGACGTCCCTGACCTGATCAATCACTGTTTTTGGTAGAAATGATCTTTCTACATGCCAAACAATGTACTTGCAGGTGTAGTAGAGTATTAATGCTGCTGATTCTGTGTAATTGAATCACTAAATGAAAGGGGTGTGTTCAAAATTATGGCAGTGTGTTCAATTAGTGAGATTGTTCCTTCTTTGAAAAACAGGTGACAATTATTCCCCTTATTTAAGGAAGGAAAGCAGTAAATGTTATTCATGCTGGTTATAGTGCATTCTCTCTGAAATTGAGGGAAATGGGGGAAACTTAAGTGTAAAAAAATAAGTGTAGAAAAATGATTGGCTGCTCAGCTAAAATGATCGCAAAATGGCAACCAAAACCTGAAAGAAAAACTATCATTCGAGATGATCGACGAATTGCCAAAATGGCAAGGACTCAGCCAACAATCAGCTCCAGGAAGATCAAAAAAGGTCTAAAGTTACCTGTGAGTACTGTTATAATTAGAACACTGTTGAAAAAAGATGCGGTTACAATTTGGCAAAGCGCACATTGACTGGCCTAAAGAGAAATGGCGCAACGTTTTGTGGACTGATTGTTCTTTTTGGGTCTAGTGGCCCCCCAAACACTGAATTCAAGCCACAGTACACTCTGAAGACCGTGAAGCATGGTGGCGCAAGCCCCATGATATGGGGATGTTTCACATACTACGATATCATTTATCGCATACCAGGGATCATGGATCAGTTTGAATACATCAGAATACTTGAAGAGGTCATGCTACCTCATGCTGAAGAGGAAAGGCCCTTGAAAGGGGTGTTCCATCAAGACAGCGTCCCCAAACACACCAGTAAATGGTAAAAATCTTGGTTTGGCCAGCCCAATCCCCGGACCTTAATCCAATAGAAAACTTGTGGGGTGACATCAAAAAAGCAGTTTCTGAGGCAAACCCAAGAAATACTGAAGAACTGTGAAATGTAGTCCAATCATCCTGGGCTGGAATACCTGTTTTTTTAATATTGACTTTTCTTCAATTTCTTTATAGGATTAACACATTTGATATATTTTTATATATAATATATTTAATAGTTTTGGACTAGAATGTGTAGGAATGCATGGAATTGAATACATTTGTGTTTTTTGAATTTATTCACTCACATCAATGAAAGCATCAAGGTCAAACCAGGTCAATTTTGCACAACGGACTGAAGGGTGGTGCAAGTGTCTATGAAGCTTTGAAAAGGGCAAAGATATGAGATCGAAATACTGTCTATCTGTCTTTTTTGTCCGTGTTATTTAATATGAGGGAAGTGCAGTTTTGCGACAGGCATGGTTTTGTAGACCTTTTAAAGTCACGTGTACATGATTTATGGCGGGGTATGTAAACCTCTGACGACGTACAATGCATGGTGTGGGAAATGTGATGTTGGTTTAGGCAGGAATGACCTGGTGGGGAAGTGGTGCAGACATTGCACGCGTTTGGGGCGAAACTTTGCTCAGGAGACATGAAGCAAGAGGAGATGGGCTTTTTGCGGCGTTGGCTAGACTAAACTGAGCCGCCCCATTAGGAAAGGGGCTTGTCTTGTAAACAAAAAGGAAAAAAAATATTTTTGACTCCTGTCCCCCGTCTCTCGTTTGGCTTTAGTTTTTTTTCGGGAGGTGCCAGCTCGGTGGACAGCTTTTCTTTGGAGGGCCCAGTTTGAGCGAGATGTGGTGTTCCTGTGCGGCTCATTCATTGGTAATCAGAGAGCGCACCTCATCATATGCTCTCATTGCATATTTAAAGGGCTTTCTTGGAGGTTTCATTATCTCTCAGAACTGTGGCTATACTTAGGTCGCTATACGCCATAGTATCAAATTTTTTATTTTGATTTTTTTGGAACCTGGTCGCCAGTAGGCAGCGGGGCTCTTTGAGTTTGAGGGAGTCCTGCGTGCCGATTGGCCGGCCAGGTGGCTCTTGTGTCGGCCTCCTCAGCGGCGGCCTGAGAGGAAGTGGAAGCTGTGGTGGGCCGGCGGTGGCGGGAGCGCACTGCAGTCTCTGGGGGAGCCGGTCATCTGATAACAGAGCGGGTTCTGTTACACCCGCACCAGAGACTCTCAGGAAGCCGTCATCTGCCCGCGTGCATGCAGGCGACTGTGTGCATCCCCCGTCCAAAGGCGGGACCATACCGGACCCCGCTTCACTCAAAGCGAACTTCCAGAAACTTGAGGCGCTCCAGTCGGAAATTAAACACACTGTTGCTGCGGTCAATGCCGTGACACATTCGCTTCAACAGTCATTGCTAGTCCCTCTTTCTGATTATCTCGGGAACTTTGACCTTTGGATTTCCACCATAAAAAAAATTCTTAGCTGGTCTTCCTTGCACTAAAACTTTATGAGTCCAGTAAGACACAAGAAGCTGAAATTATAATAAAGGCTTTTGGTAGGCGAAGGTTAATGAAGGTTTTATGAGTCTGGGTGCTGTTTCCACTGTGACTGTGGTACTTGTGTGTGTGTGTGTGTGTGTGTGTGTGTTGAGTTTGTTTTAAAAGACCTCACCCACTACCTTTCAGGGAATTGTGAGCCGAAGTCTTGATCTTTGGCAGCGTCTTGCCATCACACCAGTTTAACAGCCCAGCCCCACAACTCCAGTTTTATCGGTTGCTCGCCCCACTTCCTGCTTCTCGCCCGGTGTGCCCAGGCAGGCTTCCTATGGCCGCCGTCGCAGGCAGCAGTGACTCACGCTCAGGCCCTCGCTCAAAATCCTGCCGTTCTTGGAACCGCCCGCCCCCTCCTCCATAGCGTTTCCGATTAGCTTCAAATACCCTCCCGACCTTGAACCCAGCTGACCTTCGTCCCGCTCCACCTCAGTCCCGCGCCGCGGCCCGTAATCGCAGATCCCGAAAGGCTGCGCGGGTTGGGGGACGTCCGCGCGCCGCCGTGACTGTCCGTGGCCTTGTGCGGCTTTGTGCGTAGCCAAAGGCTTTGCGGCTGACGGCGTTACCGCGCTGGGGCCTTCCTAATCCTTCCTCCGACGGTACCTGCTCTCACGCCGCCCCTGCTTTTATCCCCGCAGACGTCTGATGGTGACATCGCCAAAACTGGTCAAAAGCGCAGGCTTCCAGTAATTAGCTTGACGAAGCGCCTCCAGTCCTTTATTGTCAGTGTCGTACATCAGCGTGGGGGAGGGGTCTGTGTCTGACTAGGGTGTTATATTATTAGCAATGGCGTTTTTTTTGTCGTTAATATGTTATGTATGATGAAACGCTGCGCTTGCGTTTCTCGGCCAAATCATGTTCAGTCACCTTGCGGGAGAACGGAACCTACTTTCCAAACATAACCCCAAAAAACAAATTGCTCTCCTGATAAGCGCTCACAAGCCCTTTTTCGTCTCTGTCAACCGGTAACCTTCCGCGCGACACAAAACAAAAGTTGAGGCTGGGCTCGGAGGGCCGCTCGGCTCATCCCTGAAACGTAATCTGGATGGCTGCTCTCGACGTTGGGCGCGGGATGGGGGGTGGGGTGGGGAGCTGCAGTAAGTAGTGGTTTGACTTGCAAAGCAGGGCCCTGTGCGTGCGGCCCCGGTGATGGGGCTAGGCGAGGCCTGGAAACGAGACGTCGGTGCCACGGCACAGCCCCCGCCACCTACGGCCATGAATAAGTAATGGGACATGTTTCGAGCCATGAGGAGGTTTCAGGATCAGGTTTGTTTGCAGTGTTTCCTCTTTCTTTCTCTTCATGGGTTATTCTGGGACACCGCCGCCGAAGGGCGGTTTCTATGCATTGTTTGCTTTAATGCCGGTTATTGAGGTTACGCTTAGAGCTGTGTCTTCTAGTAAAGGCCTCATTCCAACAATTCTTCAGGGTTCATATAGGAATCTTTAGTCTTGGTTCCCGGTCTTGTTCTTAATGAGGGATACATTGAGGTCTGGATAATGAAATTAACTATATATATATGTTGTAAAGCTGGCATCTCTGTTGGTCATAATTTATTTTTTGAGCCTGTACTTTATACTCATGCAAAAAAAATCCTGATACATCCTGGTAGCCGAACTAGATTTTTTGATAATTGCCCTGCCGTAATAGGGGTTTGCTGCGAATCGCTGCCAGATTTGAGGGTGTGAGAAGCCAGGTGTCAGTTAGACAGAGAGGTGTGTGGGGTGGGAAGCAGGTGGCCAGGTCGGGCGGGTTTGGAACACATACCAAGGGGCTTGGTGTGGAGGAATGTCATTTGAATGCGTTGCTCTTATAGAGAATAATCCCCCCCTGGCCTCACCCCCTGCTGGGTCTCCCTGGCAGATGGAGGGAGGGGAAGCTGGGTGGCTTCCGTGCGTGTGCGCGTGTGCGTGTTTCTGAATGGACAAATCAGGGAGGGCTTGATTCCCCGAGCCCCCACCCTCCACTCAGGCTGCTGTCGATCGTTTTAATCCCCCCCCCCCCCCCACACGTGAGCAAGGGGACAGCCTTTTCCTGAAACTTGGCACACAGTACTGGGTGGGGTAACCGGCTCAGACCGGATTGACAACCTCCCTTTAATACCGTTCCCTCACAGCTTGCGCGTGTCCTCCTCCTCCTCCAGTGGGTTTTTTTCCACTATATCTGTTAGTTAGTACCCCCCACCCCACCCCACCCCACCCCACCCCCACCCAACAGTCAACCGACACGGCAGCCTGAGCGGACCCACGCCCAGCGTGCGGCTCTGCACTGCCCTTCCCTCTGCGCACGGCCACAGGCCAGCGCTCCTCCAGTTTCCCCACATACCCGACTTCATTTCCCGACACTGATAACATTCTGATTCGAAGAGACAAACCTGTTCCGCTCTGCTTTCGGTACGAAAGGTGAGAAATTCTGTCATGAAATGGCTTTGCTCTGAACGCTGCAGATTCAAAGTGGGTCAGGGGGTCTGCTGCAGTGCTGGCCGAGAGAAGCCAAACTACATTTACATTTTACATTTACAGTATTTATCAGACGCCCTTATCCAGAGCGACTTACAATCAGTAGTTACAGGGACTGTCCCCCCCTGGAGACACTCAGGGTTTAGTGTTTTGCTCAGGGACACAATGGTAGTAAGTGGGGTTTGATCCTGTGTTCTGTGGTTCATGGCAAGAGTGTTACTCACTAGGCTACTACCCAACTAAAAAAGAAAAAATCCCACTAAACCACAGCTAAAAACTGAGAAATACTTCACCCTTTCAGGGTACCAGGGTCACTTCGCACTTTCTGAGAGTGCACCAGTCCTGTCCAGCTGACCCAAACCTGAACTTGGAAGCGGTTGCACGGATAAGAGCTTAACCTTCAGCGTTAATTAGCTGCGGTGGTGTTATGCTGTCCTGTTGAATTGGCAGGGCCTTTAACCCCCTTTCTGTAATCAGCCTATATCTGATGCAAATACTCTTTATTACAGGCATTTTGTGTTGTCAGAGTAATATTTGTATTAGTGATTAATTGTTGTATATCGCGCCCCCTAATTCTGCAATTGTCATTTTACGAGCAGTGTGCACTCTTAGCCCAGAGTCAGTCAGAACCTCTTTGATTTTATCGCACTTTCGCAAGCTTTAGAGCGTTTATTTGTGTATACAACTTTTCATGTTGACTTATTGAGTGATTTTATGTCTGCTCATGGCCTTGCCGCACAACGACTCCCTTTGTGTACTGAAAGGAACCATAAGGTCTACAGTTCAAACTCTACGGCCTGCGTTGCTCGGACTCTTGGTGCAACACGAAAAAGCGCAACAATGATTCTTCTCTCAGACAGGCAACCGGACAGACGGCAGGACGGACAAGCGGGCGGCAGCTGCGATCGGCGGCTCGGCGGCAGGCTGGTGGAAGATGTCGTCGGGGGCCGGTGGGAGGGGTGGATGGCAGGCGAGGGCCTGTGGCCGGACGGGGGAGGTGGAAGAAGGGCCGGTGGGCGTCCCCTTCCCCGAGCACAGCGCCGACATCCTCGGCAGCCTGAACAAGCAGCGGCAGAGCGGCCTGCTCTGCGACGTCCTGCTGGTGACGCAGGAGCAGGAGTTCCACGCGCACCGCTCCGTCCTGGCCTCCTGCAGCTCCTACTTCCACAAGCTCTTCACCTCTGGCATGGCCGCGGACCGGCAGAGCATCTACTCCATTGACTTTGTGCGGGCCGAGGCGCTGGCCGCGCTGCTGGACTTTGCCTACACGGCCACGCTGACGGTCAGCCGGAGCAGTGTGAGGGACATCCTGGGCGCCGCCCGCCTGTTAGAGATCTCGCCCGTCCAGGACGTCTGCACACACCTGCTGGACACCAAAGTGCTCTCTCCGCTGGTGCGTAGGCGAATCAAAACAATGCACCGCTGTGTTTCGTGCCTGTCACAAACAGGACACGTCATGGAGCATAAATTCAATTTCAAGCCAGCTCCTGAAATGAATTACCCTATTAACTATTATTATCATATTTTCTCACAATACATGTAGAAAACGATATGATGTTGTACAATGACGCTAATTGGTGCCAACCGCGATCTTGACTTATGTTTGGGCCAATGTGATATTTGTCATTGTGATGCACAGTGCGCACAATGAAGCGCTTCCTCTGTGTCTGAGGAGCGACGCCTTGTCGATTGGTGATTTAAACAAATATTAGAATTGCGGAATTCTTGTGGGTTGGCATTATTGAGACACCTTCTGTTTTTTTGTAGGCGGACAGTGAGCATGCGGACAACGAGAATGGCGATGAAAAGGCAGCGAACGGAGGAAGAGTAGGGGAGCAGGGTAACCGTCTGCGGGCCCGTGAGTATCTGGAGTTCTTCCAGCAGGGGGCGCAGTGGGTCAGCAGCAGCTGCAGTACGCCAGAGCTCAGGGACCCACCTACACACCAGCACTTTAATCAGCGCAACGGAGCGGACATCAACGGGACCCTCCCCGGGCCCCGCGAGTACTTCTCTCCTCTGGCCATCGCCTTGGCCCAGCCCCCCATGCAGGACCAGGAGGAGGAGGAGGACGAGGACGATGACGAGCGGGACGCAGTCGCAGGCGAAGACAGAGATGCGTCGGTCTGGCCCCGGGGCAACGGAAACGAAAGTGTTTCATCCTACCGCGCTCCAGGCACCCAGAATGGACATTTCTACCTCCAGCGGGAGCCCAAACTGGAGCAGGATCAGGTCGAGGATGGGGAGCAGGAGCACGGCTCCGCCAGCGCCCTGCTGCAACGGATGATGAACACCATCGAGCAACAGAAGGAGCGGCTGGCAACTAGGGAGGACGCCCCAGAAGGGGACGATCGAGATGTAGAGTTTTACTTGAAATACTTCAACAGCACGGTGGACGACGAGACCTCCAACGTGTCCCCGAACCTGCTGTGGTCATCACGGAGTGGGCCCAGCCAGATGAGCACAGGGGCTAGTGGGGAGAGGAAGATGCGCTCCAAGGCTTTCCAAAAGTGCCCCATTTGCGCCAAGGTCATCCAGGGTGCTGGGAAATTACCCAGACACATCCGCACGCACACGGGAGAGAAGCCCTACGAATGCGCCATCTGCAAAGTGCGCTTCACAAGGTACGGCTTCTTGGTGTCCCTTTTAGTTCGAATGTTGAAAATGTTTTAAGACTCACTACAGGGCCCATGTTGGAATGTGAAGGGAAATGGTGGTTGTAGCATCCGCTAAATCACCCAGTATATCAAATCCAGGCTCCACAACAATGTCTAAACCCTTCATTTTACCCTCATGGTCCCTTATCATCTATATTAATAAATGTACAAATTTACTTCCATTGAGTTCTACATTTAATCAGCAATCTTTGTAACTGAATGAGGGTTCAGTCCATGTCAGGTAGGACTTTAAACAGCTTCATATTCCAAGGTTTGGATAATGAACCGTAGCGCAGGTTGAGAGTAGAATGCAGCTCGGCCATCTCAGTTCTGTCTGAGCCTCCTCTGGATCTAAGATGTGAGCAATCAAGCATGACCCAAACCCAGCAGCCAGAACCTGAATGAAATGCTGGCAATTTAAAAATTATACTTTAAAATTAAACTTTGGCCAGCACCATACTTACATTTCTTGTAAAGGGTTTTGGCATATTACCCAAGTACTTGACAAAATGCACAATTTTGTCACCACCAAAAAGTTAGTATTGGGTGTTTTGGATGTGGGTTCTCTGTTCCTCTTCCAATAACAAATGAATCATTTCAAGAAATTCAGGATTAATTTCAAAGTCCGTTTATTGTTGCACATTGCAACATGTTTAGGATGACATGCTGTTCGAGATGTCGGCAGAACAGGGTGCTCTGTTTTAATCAAGAGGCTGTTCAGAATCTCCCACCTTCTTGAATATGTGACCATGTGACCCATGTTGCCTGGTTTAGCCATTCTGCCCACACTGATACAAAAAGCATCTGGAGCTCTCAGCATCAAAAAATTAGACTAAAGGGGAATGAATGACGCATCCACATCTGCTGGTTTGCAGATGGGCTGAACTGTGAGACTTGGTCACTGTCACAGACGGGTCAGCATTCGTTCGAGGAGGATAATCATTTTGAACATGGATTTTTTTTTTTATATTGAACTTCCCCTTTGAATGTGCTTGGAAGGATGTAAAAGGTTCAGCAACTTTAATAGAGGGGATGAAAAGAAGTGTTTCCGCGCTGCCTGCTTCTTTTGGGAATGTATTTTGTGTGGGGCAAGAAAGCAGACTTGTAACCAAAGGGATGCGGGTTCAAATCCTGAGCAGCCATGGTGCCACTGAGGTCCCCTTGAGCAAAGCAGTGTCCCCACACACTGCTCGCCGGGCGCCTTTCATGGCTGCCCACTGCCCACTAAGGGTGATGGATTTAATGCAGAGGACACATTTTGTTGTGTCAACGCATGTAGTGCTATTCTCTTTATCATAATGAAGAAACAATCACTTCACTTATAATGTACATGGCCTGATCTTTTTTTTTTAAATGCTTATTGGGGATGGGATGCCATAAAGTGCAGGTTTATAGTGAGAAGCGTCATGAGAAAGTCGTGGAATTTTAACTAGGGGGTCCTATAAAAGTGGGACGTGGCGTGACATGTTTGATTGTTATAAGGGACGAGGCTGCTGTAAAACATTCTGATACTGGGGGGGGGGTTCATCTGCGAAAGCAAGCTGTTTGAACTCGTGATCCCATGGTACGCAGATACATAGATTATCGCCCACAGTACCGAGGTTAGCTAATGGAACGTGTTTCTGTGTGGCTGGCTGGCTGGACATGGAGAAATGATTTTCTCCGTATCGACGAGCATCACCTGTTCCCTGAAGTCATCCCCTTAATTAATCAAGGAACTTAGGTTGGAAATAGATGCGGACTGGAAATATCCAGGACCCTGTTTACTCGAGTGTGATCTAAATTTGTCGTCTAAATGCAGCCGGCAGTGGGAAGGGGCATTGTAATCTTAATCCTGTTTGATCAGGGTTAAGAGTGCGCCTCGCACTGTAATAAGTCACTCCTGTCCTTTAAATAATTCACCTGTGTCAGTGTGGGCACCTTTGTTCTAAGGCCCAGTGTTGGTTGGGTGGGTGTGTGCATGCGTGAGTGTGTCTATGTTTAGTGTGTGTGTTTATAAGGCGCCATTGCAGCCTGCCTATTCACTCACTTTAACCACATCATTGGGCATAGTTGTACTCTGCCCCGGTTGCATTGGATGGGGGATGGGTGTGGTTTAATTCCTAGTCACCGTACACCCCACACACTGATACACACACTGCTGCCTCCCTAACACGCTCTCTACCACAACTGTTAAATAGGGTTGTGTTTTTATTTAAACAAGCGTTTTGTCATGGTCCTCTTTGTCGGCTTTTAGCTTAGAGAGACCCCTTTTTAATAAAAATTGTTCCAAATTCTGCCAGGGTTCAGTTGTATTTCAACTAATCACCATGGCTAATTTTCTCATGTCGCCAAAAACGCAACAGCATGTCTCGCACCAAGATGATAGCCTCATCCACTAGATCATTAGTACCACTGTATTGACCCATGCTGGTGGAACACAATACATTTACATTTACAGCATTTATCAGACGGCCTTATCCAGAGCGACTTACAATCAGTAGTTACAGGGACAGTCCCCCCTAGAGCAATTTAGGGTTAAGTGTCTTGCTCAGTGACACAATGGTAGTAAGTGGGATTTGAACCTGCTTCATAGGCGAGTGTGTTACCCACTAGGCTACTACCACCCTATGACTCTAGTGGGCAACTCACACTTTGCAAGGAAGTGTTGACCAAATAACTGGACTGTAATGTAATGTAGTGGTGGGAGAGAAAGGAGTTATATATGTAATGTGGCTCAATACAATTATGTTAATGCTGATTGTGCATGAAGATTACTTTGCTACACGTGCCAAATCTCTCTCCGAGTTGGTGATGCCATCTGTTGCCATTGTAACACGACAGTCAATGTAATACACCTATTACTCAAGGCCCTAAGAAAAGTTAGTTGCATAAAACTATGATAATATTCTCTATTGAATCTTTTTCCTTGATTGATGTCTAAGGTGTTTTAAGGTGGTAATAATATCTTATACCAACACTCACATATTCATGGAATTCTGTTCAAATATATACGTTATATTCTTTTTTTATATTCATTTATATTCTTTAAGGTATCAATGTGAAAGTGAAGTGATTGTCACTTGTGATACACAGCAGCACAGCACACGGTGCACACAGTGAAATTTGTCCTCTGCATTTAACCCATCACCCTTAGTGAGCAGTGGGCAGCCATGACAGGCGCCTGGGGAGCAGTGTGTGGGGACGGCACTTTGCTCACCGTCCCCACGGTCCCACCTTGGCGGATCGGGATTCAAACCGGCAACCTTCTGATTACGGGGCCGCTTCCTTAACTGCTAGGCCACCACTGCCCCTGTATTTGAACTATGGTGCCTGAGTTAATAAGACATCGACCTGTGCTCTCTACATTAACACAGACTTCTGCTTGATACTTGATACAGCCAACCCCATAAGAACATTTTTTTGTGCAACACTCACTGGCAAATTTTCTCTTATTAGACAAGGAGGTGCCCCGAGGGTGTATGGGCTCCTCCTATAACTTAGCTGTGAACATTGAGCCCTCCAGTGCTCCACTGACTCGCTGAGGAATGACGCAGATAAAAAGTGCAGGTTTATGGCCCTGCCCTGATACGACCTGACTTCCTTTAAAGAGTACACGTGCGCTCGGCCAGCAGCTACACCTGCGCCTATCTGGACCTGTGCAGCGGAATGTTTTTGTACTTGTGGCTTACTTTCAAACCACAGATTGTTTTTTATGAGTTAGCAACCAGCAAGTAGTGCCAATAATGTCCTGCGCAGATTAAGGCAATTGACAAGCGCATTGTGACAAGTTCATAGAATATCTGTAATAGTTTTTGGTAACGTGGCAGATTATGGATGTGTGATCTAAACCACTTTGTGTTCCCCCGAACAGGCAGGACAAGCTCAAGGTTCACATGCGAAAGCATACTGGGGAGAAGCCTTACCTGTGCGCTCAGTGCGGCGCCGCCTTCGCCCACAACTACGACCTGAAGAATCACATGCGCGTGCACACCGGCCTCCGCCCATACCAGTGCTCCAGCTGCTTTAAGACTTTTGTGCGCTCGGACCATCTTCACCGCCACCTCAAGAAAGACGGCTGCAACGGCATCCCCTCCCGGCGAGGCCGGAAGCCACGGGTACGGGACCCCGAGCTCCTGGAAGTCTCCATGGGTCTCCCAGACCCTGGTCCTCGTCACAACCGGGGCCGGCGGCGTCTGGAGGATGTGGTGATCGCCACGGCTGTAGAAGGAGCTCCTGAAAGCCATGCACACAGTTCACCTCTCCTGGAGAAGGCAGGAGATGCAGGATTCTGAACGCCATAACGAAACTCCGCCGAAGAGGGGGAAGTGGAACCAACAGAAAAAATAAAAAAAAAAATCTACAGAAAACGAAAGCAAACTTAGAAAAAAAAAAAAACAACATGCTCCTCTTTAAACCAAATCAGGGTGTCACAAAACCTATTCTCTGTAAAAAAAAAAAAAAAAAAAATTATATATATAATTTCCCTATGCTTTAGATTTTGATAAATAGACCCACGGGTAAGCGGTCTGTTAAAGAGCAAAGAGCACTTCAACTCACATGTCCTTTCTGTCCATCTTTCTGGGTCGTTTCTTGGTTTCTGGTAATGGAGCTTTACCATATGCACACAAGAATACGGAGCAACTATGCAGTATAGAGGGGTATTTCCGGGTCCGTTGTGCAGAATCTTGTCTTAAAACGTGAGTTTCTCACAACTGCAGGCTGCTGCACAGGTTTACTAAAGATCATTCATTCAAAACGGATCCCAGCCGGTCTCTTTTCTACTCGAATGGCAGTCATGTACATATACCATGAGATTCACATGGTCTCTCTCTGATCACAATGGCAATATATGCAATCTTGATGCAGCAACCTTTTTTTTTTTTTGTCATTTCTTTAATGGTTCAGAAAGACTCAGACAAGGGTTTGATTGAAGTGTTTCTTTCTCTCTAAAAAAAAAAAAAACAAAAAAAAAAGTCTTACGGTTCTTAAAGGTATACACAGAGTCGAATCCATACTTAAGGGGGCTCTTTATATTGCAGGGCTAGGGAAAGATGGGAGTGAGGTTCTCTGTTTCTTAAAGCACTACCATCATCCACATTGAATCTTACCCTCCACAATCCTGCTTTTTTTTTTTCTTTTTTTTTTTTAGCGTTTCTGTTCTCTTTAAAATTTGTCTTAATTTTTATGTTTTATGTTCTTAAGTTGACTGCTTTGGGTACTTGACACTTTGTATACATGTACAGTATATATATGTATGTATTAGATTATATCAGTCCCTTCTATGCTGAGGTATATTACCAATGGATAAGATTTTTCCTCCCCTCCCTCTTCAGCTTGAAGCGAGGCTTGTGGGGAGAGTACTGCTTGAATGTTAGAGAATATTTAATTCAAAAACCCATTTTGTCCTAAACTTAGCACTTGACCGAACCATTGAGCTCCCGCCCAAAGGATGAAGAGACAGACATTCTTCACTTTGAGTAGTTCTCCAGGGTTTGTCCATGTAACAAGTGAGAACGCACTATTTTGATGAAAGACTCAAGACAGGGAAACTTTATATATATATATACATATGTGAGATGGAGAAGATAGCGAAGTGAGCACCTTTTTATGCATTTGCACAGCTTAACTAAAGATATCCGGTTGAAAGAGGTTTATTATTTATAGAGGTGGTAGAGGAGGACGTTTAACAAAAAGTGCTTATTCCAATACTTTTGTCCAATGGACCACAACACCATGTGAGATGAAGATAGCAATAAATACGTTCCCAACTTTGTAATAGAACAAAAGAGATAGAAGAAGCAAGACGTGCACGGCTGCAGGCCAATGTTGGGGTGGGCGATGGATGCATTCCTGAGTAGAAGTCCAACCCACCCTTCCAAACCCGTCATGCAGAAAGGGATTTGTGTCCCCAGACTCCTCCAGTTTTACCTGAAAGCCCAGCCGGTCATGCCGGAAGCTGGGAGCGGGGCTCCGCTGGACTTGGGCGTCCTGGGCGCTGCTGCCCACACCAACACGAGATGACTCACCCGCAGCCTGGGAGTGTCGGCGTGCGGAGTCGAGGGAGGGCGCGTTCAGACACGCTCCCAGAAAGCCTGGCGGAGCGCTTAAGAGCCCCGGCCACCGCGTGAAGTGGGCAAACTTTGACAGGAGACGACAGAGCTATTGAATGTTATTCGGGAGAGCTTGACAGTGACTTAGCATGCGTGTTGGACCCCGCCACGGATCCTCGGGGGTGGATGTGTGTAAATATCGGTGTGTGTGCCTGCTGGTCCAACCTGTTGTTGTCCAGAGTTACAGGGTGCTATTGGGAGCGTTTGCGGTTGTTGTCGTGGTCCCCTGCCATTGCTGTACTTCTGAGTTCTGAGTGTCAGTCCTTTGCACCTTAATGGGAAAGAAGCAGGCTCCGAACGCACTTTGTTACTTAGAAAGGGCACTTTTGTCAAAGAAACGGGTACTTGAAACAAAAACAGGAGGCATGTGCAACACAGTCCCTCTACAAGGTGTTGTTAGGCTCACTCTTTTTCTTTTCCCCCACCCCACAGACGAGAGGCTGCCAAAAAAAGAAATGTATATAGTCCCTCTACAAGAAATGGCAGAAGAACTGATGAGAACAAGTTGGGTTTTGTGACCTTTAGAAAAGAAAAAAAAAAGAACAGACTCTCCCCATGTAACTGATTGCACTTGAACATATATATAAAAATGTAGAGTTTTCTTTATTCATGTCTTAATGCAGAACAGGAACGAGCAAATTGGAGGGGGAGGCAGCATGGAGTGTGCGAGAGGGAAAGGGTACACATGCGTGCGTGCCCGGGTGGCTGCAGGGTCTTTGGGCAAGCCTGGATAAACAAACGCCATTTACACCCATCTGCTCAGCAGCTTACCGCTCTGAGCTCCGGCTATTCAGCTCAGTTTGTTTTGTTAAAAACAAACCCCCCCCCCCCCAAAAAAACCCAACTTTTTATCCTGCAGTTCCTCCAGAGCAGCTCCGCTCGTCGCGGTATCAGCGGGAGCTCGTATACGTTCTCGGTCCACCTGACAGGGACACGCCTGCGGGTTATCACCCAGGCCAGGAGGGGTTTATGTAACTTTGGCAGCATTAAATGTTATCAGACTGCGTGGCTCATTACAACAATAGCAGGGAATTGGAAGTGTGTTTGTGGCCTCTGGAGCTCATGGTGTTGCAATTATTTATTTTTTATTTTTTTACAATTATTATTATTGGACCTGATTTGGATTCAGTTTTGAGATTTAGATGTATGATGACCTTGTTTTAGATGGGAGGCAGCCCCTGGTCATGCCACGACCCACAGCCTACGCTCCCCCCTCCTCGTTGTGTATGCAGCAGATTCTGTGTGGAGTCATGCTAAATATTTACTTGAGATCCTGTTCTTTTTTTTTTTTTTTTTTTTTTCTTGTGAACTTTCCAAACTTTTCTTGAGTTTGTAGATATTAGTCCTTTCTTTAAATTGGTCTTATTATTATCCTTTAAAAGGTGTTGCTACAGCTTTTATTATTTTATTATTTTATCTTTCTTTATAATGATCTTTATGATGGTATGGGTGTGGGGACTCGGTTTGTGGTTTGAGGGAGGGTGGGTTTGGGGTCAGGGTTACTTGATGGTTAAAAAAAAAAAAAGCCTGATAGCACTGGAAATAGTGCTTTTAGCTGAGACAAGCAAGAGTTTGCACTAATGTCCTGCCCTTGTCCTGAAAGGAGAAGGGCACAAGACCTCAGAGTTTCCGTGAACACAGGGCCCATTTAGTCTCCCCCACCCCCGAAACACTCATCGCCTCGAGAAATGACAATTTCATGCCAAAGTAGAAATCAAAAGACAGAAGAAACATAAAACTGAAACTTGAATCGGTTCTAATCGCCTCAGATGCAATCTAATATACGCACGAAAACAGATCAACGGAAATGTCACTCTTGTTGTGAGGTGGTAACGTAGCATCACTGTACGGATATGCTGAATTGAGTTCTTTTATTCCAATTTTTTTTTTTCCCAAAACACTTGGTGCATCAGGGATGTTTCGAAGTTTACGGCGCCTACGTTGTACATATCGCACAGACGTGGCGGCTGGATGAACCTGTGTGCTCATAGGGACTCGGGTCCTTGTTGGACAGCTTTGTTCAGCGGCCGCAGTCTTTGTTAGGGTTTGGAGCTGGGGCTGGGTCTCACACGCCTGCGTGGAGGGGAAATGAGACCACAAGAATGTGCCTTAACACGCGAGAAACGAGGGGGTTCTCTAAGGCCGCGCCATAATTACCGAACGCAGCCAAGACGCGGTGGATGTCACTGCAAGGAACCGGAAGACGAGTGAACGTTCCACTCGTTGACCTTTTGACCTTTGCCTGCTCATGGTTTACTGAGCAGACTTGAGGAAAAAGGACGTAGGAGTGGCAGTCGTTGTTGCCATCACAGCCCACTGGGGACCAGCCTCAGCTCCAGACCTCAGCCAGCACGGCCGACGCTACACTGTCTCACAAGCCCTTAAAAAAAAAAAAAAAAAAAAAAAAAAAAAAAGACTTTTGAGAGTTGCGTGTATTTATCCAAATCAGATATGTTTTTTTTTGTTGTTCCTATTTATTGGAAGAGACCTTTCCAAAAGCATTAGAGCTCAACACCATTGATAACGAGGGCTGTAGCCAGGGTGCTGATGGGAGATTTCCAGGCCGATGAACCGCAGTAAGCCGGGGGGATTCGCCACACACACAGCTTTAGCTCTAGCGCTTGCACCTTCGCCCGCTCAGCCCCGGCGCAGCGTCAGATTGTTGGTCGGGGACGTTTCGGACGAGGATCGCCACTGAGGCTTCAGGTTTGGGAGGGAGCGTGGGGGGTCTTCCAGCGGCGGAAGATTCTGCCACGGGCTTGCCTTGTGTTTTACCGGCCAGAAATGTTTGCGTTGGGGGGTGGGACACAATATTTGTTTGGAGTTAAGTGATCAAACTTTCTTTTTTTTTTTCTTTTTTTTTTTTTTTTTTCAAAAGTGCTTCTCAGGTGGAAAAACACTGCAATTCATAGTTCAGTCTTTCAGTTCCATAAATCCAAAATAATTTGCCTTCCATTTAAAAAGTTCTGTTTTGTCCTTGGCTTCGTTGAAATCACGGCTTGTGAATGTGATTCCTTTCCTGCTCCCACCCCACATCTTTGTCTTGAATCAGAGCAGAGACTGCTGAGGCTCCCCGATGGAGAGGTGCAGCGGTCTTCTCTTTTCCTCTCACCTCTGGTGTCCACTTCTCTGCTGCTTCCGCCATGGCTGGAGGTCAGGCCGAGGATGCCAAAACGAGAGATTTGGGCGATTCGTGCTCACCAACCAATAGCAGATCCATTCCATTACTTCAGAATTCCCACAGATGCAGTCAAGCGGTGGGTGGGGGACAGGGGTATGATCGATGTCTTAATGGCCGTGCGTCCCTCTTTTTCCACCCATGTCTGTCATATGTCCGATTGACAGACATTGCAGGTCCCTGCAATTGTAACAAAGCACTTTTGCGAAAAGGCCATCCAGAATATTGTGTGCTGTTTCCTTTTGGTTATTACTGTTATTGTTGTTATTGTTGTTTAATCTTGTTTATATTTTGTTATCTCATTGTGGATTATGATGGTTTTATTTAAATGCAAAAACTACATGAAAAGAAAAAAACTTGAATATTCGATATTTGGGTTGAAGTCCATTCTAAACTGCCGCCCCGCAAGGTAACTCATCTTGGACTGTTATGAGTAAGGGAACGCATCTCAGCGTCCGGAACACAGCAGCAACTAGAGGGCCACGTTTTCCCTTTCGCCGTCGCCGTGCTGAAGCGCAGTCGAAAGACACAGATGCTCCAGCTGGGGATGGGGAGGAAGAGGAGGAGGAGACAACTCCCCCCCCGACCTGGTGCTTCGAACCTTCTTTTCTGTTGTTAGAACCGTTAAACACTCTGTAACCATAGTGACAGCTGGGTCTTGATTTTGAATCTCTCGAGTGGTGATGGATGATTTACTT
The DNA here is from genome assembly GCF_900700375.1 of Denticeps clupeoides. NCBI lineage: Eukaryota > Metazoa > Chordata > Actinopteri > Clupeiformes > Denticipitidae > Denticeps > Denticeps clupeoides. Next base: position 13,287,664 of record NC_041719.1, on the reverse strand, counting down.
TCCTGTGGCGCTCAACTACACTACAGAGGTTTTGTAAGGGACTTTTGCGAAAGAGCGTATTTTACTGCAAACTAGATTCAGAATAAATAAGTAATGATTTCTGAGCCTTCAAAAGAAATCTGTCCTATGCATGTACACATAAAAAGCTACATTTGGGAGAGTAGATATTCAAAACCTCTAGTTGAGATATAGATGTGTCATGAAAACAACAGTGAAATGACACTGATTTAGTTTCGGGTTCTTTTATTGTTGGATGAAATTTTTTTTTTTTGGTTTGTAATGATTAGAACACATTTAAAACTGCATTAGACAGATTATGGGGTGGCAGAGCATTTCCTGTGTCTCAGGCTTGGACGATATAAACCCTGTCCTTTTTCAGAAAAGACCTGTTTCTTTCCATTGTCTGTGGGTTGTTTGTTGAAGCTAGGGATGGGATAGGCATTTTGGGAGAATTTGCACTTTTGGCGATGAAAAGAATTTGTATTGTATATGAGACCACTAAATCTCCATCGTCTAAATCGTATAATTCCATTTTTTCCAGTTTTGTTTTTGTTTGTTTGTTTTTTTTATTTTTTACAAAAATATACAAAATATATCCAAAAATGTCTGGCGTGTTGATTTTTCAACACATGCCTCAAGCCATCAACATATCAGACAAAGAAGATATTAAAAATGAGAGCCTATTCATCATCTGTATTGCTTATTATTTCCTGGGTCACAAGATCATGCTACCACTGGGTGTTCCTGGTCATTAGGAAGTTGACTGATAATTTGGGGTGTGATGTTCAAAACTCATAGGTTACTAAGGCACATTACATTATCACTAAATTAAATCTTTAACAAGGTGGAACTGATAGAATATATTTTACTATGTAGAGGGCATTTAGGCTGTCCATATTTAGATGGTGCAGTGCCTTATCTCTACCGCTAGGTGGCAGCGAATCTTAAGCATTCCACACAAAAATGGTTTCAGGTGGCTTCCCAACAGGATCACAGACTAACAAATTGTGTAATTTCCTGCTGTGTTCTCCTGGTAATTGGTAACACATTTTCAAGATCCAAGATTGGTTAATTGTCAGTAAAACAGTATACACAGTATACCATGTATTGAAATAAGGTTTAAAACAGACCCCCATGGTGCAATCATAAAATAAAGAAAAAAATATATATAGTACAGGCCTAAAGTATGGACACACCTTCTCATTCAATGTGTTTTCTTTATTATCATGACCATTTACATTGGTAGATTCTCACGGAAGGCAACAAATCTATCTAAGGGCGGCTATTTTTAAGAAACTAGAATATTAAACAGGTTTTCATGGTCATGGTGTGTCCAAACCTTTAGCCTGTAGTGTGTGTGTGTGTGTGTGTGTGTGTGTGTGTGTGTGTGTGTATATATATATATATATACACACACACACACACGCACACTATACTATACTATACTAACTAAAACTTAACTATTGTATGGGGTCATAACCACCATTACACGACACCAAACACAAATATATTACAAAAAGCGTGGTCAAGACCTGGTGTGGCCACTGCCACCTAGCTTGCCGCCATCTTGGTTCTGTAACCAATACCTTTTAAAAAATAAATACATAATTAAGTGAAGTCATACACTGCAGCACAGCACATGGTGACACAACAAAATGTGTTTTCTCTATTTAACCATCACCCTTGGTGAGCAGTGTGCAGCCATGACAGGCACCTGGGGAGCAGTGTGTGGTGACGGTGCTTTGCTCAGTGGCACCTTGGCAGATCGGGATTCAAACCAGCAACCTTCTGATTACGGGGCCGCTTACGGGGCGCTTCCCTAACCACTAGGCCACCACTGCCCCAATATCTGTTCATGTTTTAAATTCCCCAATCTTGTGTGATTCTAATGAAGCTAGCTGGCCATTGCCACACCTCACAAGCCTTTCAAGATCGGCTCTCAGTGGTTTTAATGCTGCTCACATAGACACATGCAACACTTAATCAACAGTGAAAATTCAGGACCCTCCTCAGTCCTTTCTAGCAAATAGATACAGTCACAGTGTGGTTATTTCCAATCATTAGCTCTTCATGGCTAAGTGTAATTCTTTTTCAGTCGAACATCAGAATCACTGAACTTTAATTAATAATTGAAGAACACAAAGCAGCCGATGGGACTTCATTTGTTCATTTTCCACTCCTGGGAACTTTTTCGTGTCATCCCAACAGATTGAATTAGACGTAGGCCTGTGCTGGCTTCAGAAAGGCCCCGGGGCCATGTTGTATGTCATCTCCAGTGACTTCACTCTCCCAGCTCTGAGCCCGCTCAGGGTCTGTCCAGGCAACGGTTGCGGGCCTCCTGCTATTTCACCACCAGGATCGTCAGGAGATCTGTCTAATGCTTAAAGGAATACGCATTCACCACTAAAGTCATCAAGGGATACGGCTTGCCTAATGTTAGGAATGGATCATCAGTGGCCACCGAACAGCTTGGGATTGGTGACGCCATAGCCGTACTCGTTCATCTATAGTATGCATCCCCCTTGGGCTCTGCTGAATTACAGTCATTTGCAGAAAGATATTAATGAGTGTTTCTTCATACTAACTGTTCCATATGTTAGTAATCTGCTGTGGTTGAAGACATTTTTTCCTTTCATATGTTAATTAGGGACATTTCCCCCTTCACCTCGGACCCTGAATCCCTGTGAAGCGTCTCTTCCCAGTTCACCCTTACTGGTAGGCAGGCCCATGAGAGACGAGGGAAGCTGCAAGCGTCGCCTCAGGACATCCCCCTCCCTGGAGAAGTGGACCGAGGCGCCTTTAAACCACTGCGGCAAAAATCCTCACCAAAACTCTGCAGTCATTAATATGCAAAAATGCAAATGAGTGGGTAATTAAGAGCCTGAGCTCTCCAGAGGCTCTTTGATTGCTAATGAATTCTAATCTGCAAAGAATGGGGGAAGGGATGGAATGGGATGAAAGAAAAAAAAATGGTAAAAAGAGAAAGATCGAAAAGACGTTTTTATGCCTGGATGACAGTTTCAAATTCATAACTTTTCAGATCAAAGTTAGTACCTGGGATCTGAGGATGGCAAGATTCAAGTGATTTCATCAAAAACAAATGCTCTCAAAGCCTTATTAGCACAAGTGTCTTGCTGGAGGACGAACTGAGTCGAGGAAGATCAAATCAATCTGGTAGCAATGGACAGGACTGTGTATATTTGCCACATCAGAGAATACCCAGTCTTTTGACCTTTGACCTTGGTTTGCGCCTTGGAAAGAAAAAAAAAAAATGAAACGTTGGGTAGGTTGCTTTGAGTGTGCATGGCGGCAGCAGCTGCGCTGTGCAGAGATGTTATTTCATCACTTTTGCACACAATAACTCCCCCCACACTTCCAAACACACACACACACACACACACACACGCTGTTGTTATTGTTGTTGAAGCGGTCCCATGACACCCACAATCTCCGTCTCCCTGCCCCCACTCACTAACTCATCTCCCACTCACTCTTTCTTCTCTTTCTACCACGGTTTCTCCGGTCGGCCAGTGTTCATTTCGGGGCCCATTAGCGGGCTGAGTTAAGAGGCCGTGTTTGGAGACGCCGCACTGCAAATATTGTTGCAACTGAGACTAAACTGTTTGCTTTGTTTTCCTTGTTGCCCCCACCACCCCCCTCACCCCCCGCGCGCCAACTTCCCCGCCCTCCTCGCCCCCATGCACCTGGCCCTGCCTGTCACACTCATGCGCCGAATCCTCACGCTGTTTCTCACCCGTGCGACCACAGGTCTGCACAGAGCAGAAGTTCAGGGGTGCCTGACTCGGTAAACAGGAAGCTCGGCTTCGCTCACTGTACCTGCTGCGTGGGCGACTGAACTGGGTCTCCCCGAGTGGCTGCGCAATGCTGGGATTCCAACATGGCGGGCCCGGCCTAAAAATAAAATGTGTGTAGACCAACCGGTGGGATTGTGGCATTTCTACTGCAGTTCTGTAAAAAAAAACCACATGCTGACATGCTGCCTGTTGTATTTTGTGCTCTTGTCTGATCTGGTTGCAGGCCGTTCACGGTGTCGTAAACGTGGATTTCTCCGCACGATGTTATCACGCGTCTGGCCTCTGATAGAGCCAGCTCAGCGAGGGTCAGTTTACCACAAGCTCAAAATGCAAAACAGATAGATGCCTCTTCTCCCCCCTCTGCACAGATAGACCCGGAACACGGGCAACCAGCCAAAGCCATCAATCTACCACTGCTTCCTGCAGCTTCACCATGGAGCATGCTTCTTTTTCTTTTTTCTTTTTTTAGACGTTTGCGAATCATAAATAGCTAATTCAGAAGGCCAGAAACGGTATTTTTAGAGAACGTAATTTAGAATGGAATGTAACCCCCTCACAGTGGCAGTGTTGTGCTCTTCAGTATAGACACCAAGATGTTTAACACATTCCTTAAGTTCTTAATAAAAACGATTTCACTGGAAACCTTTGTAATGTGAATAGGACAGAAATGGGGCACACATAACCAGTTTAAAGCCAGAATTTTTGAGTTAAGAAATCCTCTGTAGTATAAACATGCAAGAAAAAGAAAATAGACATGCAATGTGGGTGTCAGCCCTGATCACTTTTAGTTCATGGCTTAATTTCTTCTACACAGCATTGTACAAGCATAATACATGTACTAAACAATCATCTTTAAGCCCTTTATACACATGTCAATATTTCATACACTTGCACAAATATATTAGCGATTAGTGAAAATGTGTGAAACATATGCTAATTCCCCGTCTACATCTGCCGTTAATTACAGATAGAAGGAGGGGAACGGCTGGAAGCGAGTGTTGGTGGGCCACAGAGGCTGAATAAAGGCAGGGTCTGACTTAATGTATTCTGCCATGCGTGCAGAGATGTTGGGTTTTTTTTTGTTCCCCTTTTTATACCATTATGATACTTAATTCATTTGAGCATTCAACAGAAATTAACTCCCCCTCCCTTACAGTAAATGTCCTGTTTTGACACAGTTGCACAGTGAAGCGCATAAAAAAAAACATGAAAATGTTATAAGCATGTAATATTTTGACCAAAATGTCAAAATGGTCTGAAATGTATTGATGCAACATAATTTGCAAATCTATTATTAGTATCACCATTTTTCACTGGGGGTGAATTGTGCTGTTGTTTTCTCTTCTTTGTACCTCTTCAGTTCCAATGACCAGTACACGCTCTTCATGTCAGAGCCAGCTGCTCACAAGTGTTCACAAGCTCTGTCGCGAGCATTTACAGTTTCTACCTAAAACACACTGCTGTTGTGCGTGCCTGTGTGCTCTCTCCTCTAGCGCCTGCCACGTTTTAACTTAAATTCACCAACGCCACACTGCATCCAAGGCCCTTGGGTGGGATTGTACAGGTATGCATATGTGCTTTCTCTTAGCCTTAAACCATCATTATGTGCCTACAACCCAAGGGGCTCATTATTACAATTCGCTGTTCTTTCCTGCCCGTCCCAGAGAGACTTGTGTTATTATTTATCATTGTCACTTAGATGTTGCCAGTTACTTTCTTATTACCTCAAAATTACAAATAGTTTTTTTTTGTCTCATTAAAAACTGTGTAGATCATTTCCAAACACGGATTTATAACATTAACTGTTATTATGAGCCTTTGTTACAAATATATCATATTTTCTAATAAATTGGTAATATACAGGCATTTGGAAAATATTGTTAAGAGAAAGCTTTGTAAATGGGATCCTTTTTTTGTTATTATTATTTTTGCAATAACAATATTATTTAACAATATTGGCCCTGGAAAATGAGCTGTCAATAACCTCATCTAGGGTGAAGCACTCCGAATCTATGGCTACATCCTCCGAGCTCCCAGGCCGCCTCTTCTACCCTCCCCCACTTTCTGCTCTGTTATGATCCCTGCACTCTCTGTTCCTGTGCACCTCTCCCGTCTCCGCCCTGGATCAATGAATCAGTCACACAGCCTGAAATACAGTTTTCTCTCTCTCTCTCTCTCTCTCTCTCTCTGTGTGTTCAAGCCAGGCCTGTTCAGTAGGAGAGACATTTATTTCTATACATAGTAACCTTTGACATTATATTTTTAAAAAACATCCTTTGTGGACACGTTTTAACCAGCATCATGTCTCTCTCACACACACACACACACACACACACACACACACACACACACACACACACACACATATTTATATCGAGAGATTTCCATTCAATTTTAGTATATTGTTCAATAATGCTTTAAAAAGGTATTCAGTAAGTGTAATAATGTTTCATTATAAAATATGCCCAGATACTTAGGTCATAGATGTATCCAATGCTTGAATTCGAAACATTGTGTGTATGTGTGTAGCAAAGCGCATGGATGGACGTAAAGCACAGCATTAAAATGCTCTGAGAGGCAGCGCTGAAGCCCCCTTCACACAGCCTCACTGGATGCACGGACAACGCGTAGTGCCATGGGCGTTTCCTCCAGACGACTGTCTATTGGTTGGTGTGACTGCCCATCACTTAGGATTGCTTTGCTATTGGCCAGACTGGCACTGTTTTATCTCTCCATCTCGTGCTGCTCCGGTTGTATCGCAGGTTACTTTTCTTATTTCGACCTCCGCAAAAACATATAGTTCCATATACTACTGTCTTTTAAGACGTTGTCTTCGTGGAATATCGAAGCTTTTTGGCCGCGACCGTTGCAGGACAACAGCGAGGAAATATCGCGCTTCTGCTTTTTTGACCAGCGTAAGTAAATAATTCGCCTTCTGCTGCGCGTTTGAAATTGGACACCGCTGGCGTTGGGGCCCTCTCTTTGCGCGCGGAGGGATACGCTGTTGCTGCTAACAATGTGGATGGAGGTGGTTAAGATGTCTACTAGAAGAATGAAATCGCCTCAATTGTAACGACGGAAAGGAAGTGGCGCGCCGGGCAGCTGGGGATTGTTTGGATTCGCGCAGGCCGAACGTCTCTTCCATGACGGGGACTGGCCATCGACGCGAGGTCGCGGAAGAATAGAAGACTTCTTTGCAGCGCTCCGAATGCATTTCGGGCGCCGAGGCTGAAATTCTTCACAAGTTTTATGTGTTTTTTTTTTTCTCCTGCTCCCATCGAGGTTCAGCCTTTCTTCTTCTTCTTTTTTTTTTTTTTTTTTTTTTTTAACTCTTGGATGCCCCGCGTTTGAGAAAAGAGAAAGGTACCACTAGCTAATAAAACATGTCTAATGTTAGCGGGCCGATAGGTGAAAAGTGTTTCTGGTGTGGTGCTTTAAGAAGTTATTTTTTCCGAGGCGGGGGCGTCTGTGTGAAGCCTCGACGTTTCGAGGGATGTGAAGTTTTCTCCTCCTCTTCTTCTTTTCTTCTGGTTAGTTGAGAAGGTGCCGCGTCCATCCCGCACCAGCGAAAGTAGAAACGGGGGGAAATTACTTCTTTGTTCGCTCCGGCGGCGCGGCGCGGGGCGTCGGGATTTCGGCTCGACTTCTCCTGCCTCCCCGCACCACTCGCGTCCGCCCGTAACGAGGATTCGACGCGCGTCTCTGCGGAAAGTTTTTCTTTTTGTCTAAATTCCATACGAGTCTTTGGGAACATCCACCCTGACAGACTGTTGTTTTTTTGGGGGGTCCGGGAAAAAAAAAAAAAAAAAAAAAAAGTGTCGCTACTTGAGGACTTTGTTGGACGTTTGGCAGGAAATTCCTTCTGAAGCCCCTTCCTCCTCCTCCTCCTCCTCATCCTCCCGACTCTTCCCCCGGTCGCAGTTTAATAAAAGCGCGTGGTTGTAACGCGTTACCTCGACGTGAAGTAGCGGGACGGTCCGCCGCCGGACATGGCCGGAAGAAGCGGGATAAAGCGGGATACGTCGCTCCAGTCTGAGACGCGTCAGTAGTTGAGCGAAATTGGTAGACGAGGAGTGTTTTATTTTAATTTTTTTTTTATCTTCTTTTCATTTATTTAAAGAGTTCATGCCTGAAGATGTTGGGAAAGCAACAGTTGAGCTTTTTTCCCCCCTCACAGTGGCTGTACGTTCTGGCTCGTTTTAATGCTGTTGGTTATGATGTGGTAGCAGGGTTAACTTTAACCAAAGGTCATACCGGTCCGATGTGGATTTATAGGCCATTCCTATTGGTTAGTCTTGGTCTTTAACATTAACTAGAGGTCTGGAGAATTAGTAGTCTATAGCTGACACAGAATACTGTTTTGTGGAACAACCCCTGGTCCGGGTTTATTTAATTATTTTTATTATTATTAGATGTGGCTATATTTTGTTCACATTCTGGCTACGATGCAACTTTAAATGCAGTTTTGAGATCAGTGCTTGTCCTGTTTGGATTTTGATTCTCGTTTACTTGGGACTATGATTTGCACTTCTTCCTCAGACACCTGACTGCTGAGAACATGAAGAGTAGTTCTGCTGTCGGTGCTGAATTTGTTCAGGTCAAACCCCCTGTTTGCCCCCCCCTCCTCTGTTTATTGCATTGGATATATATATATATATATATATATTTTTATCAGTTTGTTCAGTCCTGATGCTTCCTTCAAGCACGGGTCAGTCGCTGCTCCTACAGGATCTCCCACTGAGGCCTGTTGCATTGTGAAATACACACTTATTTTTCTTTTCCTTTTCACCCTTCCTGCATATGAATACGGGTAGACGGTTACCCTTAAACGACTGCGTGGTGGTGCTGTGGCCTCATGGGTAGGCTGGCTTTGATTGTGGGACTATAGTAACATATACTTGATTGATTTTTTATTTTTTTTTTTATATGCGACTGCATACTGTAGTAGTTCTGAATATTAATAGTGTGCAACAGTGAAGGGGATTCTTTCTTGTTAATTCTTAGTTACTCTACTCCAGTCATTTTCTTCAGGTTCTTTTTTTTTTTTTTTCTTGTAGGGTTTTTTTTTTTTTTTTTTAATTTAAAGATTGAGGGGCATGAGCGAGCACCAGCAGAGAATGGCTGCACTGGAAACAGACAAGGAACTCAGCGACCTCCTGGATTTCAGTGCGGTAAGGGAGTTGGGGGAGGGGGTGAAGGACCTGCTGGGAGGTGGGTAGTTGGGTGGGGGATTTTTGGGAGGGCAAAAAAAAAAAAACAAAGCCTGAAAAAAACATCCATAATGATCTTTGCAAGCAGACATTCTGTTCTGAGGCATTGACTGGCCGTGTTGGTAGATGCTTGAGTTTTTTTTTTTTTTTTTTTTTTTTTTGGAGGAATCCCCAGTTTACTGTTCATTTAAAGTACCCAGGCAATCACATTAGCAACTTTCATGTCTTAAAATGCCCTTTTGTTAGCTTGGCTTGGTTTGTATCTCTTGATGGGTGTGGGCAGAGGGACACTTGACGCGCCTCCATGCTTGGTCATGGCTGCCATATTTCTTCAGCTTTATAGTTGTGCAAAGGCTCTTTTGAGGACTTAAATCTGTTTGCATGGAATGGCACAACCTGCCTGGATTGTTATGGAAAATTGCCATCCTTTGGAGATGCAAACTTTGAATCCTAATTATGAAAATACTTGTAATCAGAGTTGCCAAACTGAATGAATTATGCTCACTCACAACTAATTACGTCTTGCAGTATTTCAGTCTCTGTCTTTTTTTTTTTTCTTCTTTTTTTCCCCCCTTCACTCGCAAATTGTAATTATTTATGAAATAAGATGACCTGGACTGCTAAAAGCTTTGTCTGAAATAAATTTGATTAGTCTCTATGCTCTGTACACGTAAGTATATAGAGTAATATGACTTTTTAATTACAAAGCAGTAAGTGGTATTATAACATTCAGTTCAGCTTTTTTGTAGTGCTTATATTAGGCTGGAGAATGCATTTGATTCAGCATAAACTTCATATAAAGCATATTGTTACCACAACCTCCATGGTAATAAATGCCATCGTTTATTCTGTTGAGATGGTACAGAGAAGCATAAAGTGACATGCTTTGAAAATGAAAACATGATTTGGATTTCTTCTTGCTGGTAGAATTTAGTAGTTTGGAAATGACTCTTCACCACAGACAGGGTGGTTTATTTTTTTTTTTACTGTCACAGGTAACCAAAGAATGAAAATGATGCTGTATCACTACTAACCTTTTTTTTTTTTTTTTTTTTTTTTTACTTTAGATGTTTGCACCCCCTGTGGCCAATGGGAAGCACAGACCAACTACACTTGCTAGCAGTCAATTTAGCGGCTCAGGTAAGCCCACTGATCTGAGTAGAGCGTTGCTGAAATGTGGTTTCCAGTCTCATTCATTCCTGTTGAAGGAACTACACTCCTTTTTGGGAAATGAAGGGATCTAGCAGGTGCTGTGCGTTGGTTTTGCGTCCTCTGCGGCTCTGTTGATGTAAGGACTTGGAATAACAGTAGCTCCATGGAGAGGCTGCTCCTTTTGCCCTGACTGTAGGCTGGTTACTTTGATCAGACTGCTCTGCACTTGCAACAGGACAAGGCAGGCTGTTGCATGTTTTTAGATGTCCCCCCCCACCCTATTAAACTTTCATAAGGGCACAGCAAAGTCAGGCCTTGAGGACATTTTGCTTGCTTTGAACATTGTGTGCAGATGTATGACACCACAGTCCAGCCAACCCGATATCCTGTTTATGAAATGGGAGTGGGTTGCGAACTAAAACTGGAGTGAGAAAGGGTTTGGAACTAGGTACACACTAATTGATTGTCAGCAATAAGTATTTGACATCAGAACAACTGTTGCACACGTGAATAATGGTTTCAAATGCTTATAGGAAAAAAAAGTTGTTATTTTAACTTATGCATATTTGTGGCTTTTTTTTCTAGCATTTTGCATAGTTGTGCACAAATTTTTGTGGTATGTTTTTAGCCCTTTTTTCACAAAGGTGTGAAATTTGCACCCCAGTTTCATGGCACATTTCCTGAAATACTATTCAAAGGAAGCATTTGCAGACCTAAAAGGGCTTATAAGCTTAAAATGAAGGCCCCCCCCCCCCCCACCCTCTCCAAAGTGTCAAACACTCCTCCCCCGCCATAACAGAGTCGCTCTACCCCCACTGACCCGCAGGAAACGGCTCGCTGCTGAAACAATGCTCTCATGCCCCATTCCCCTCAGCCGGTGCTTACTGACCCAGCATGCGGCCACGGCCGTACTGCGGGAAGACACGGAGCGGGATCGTTTGCATTTTTCTGCTTACGTTGACACTATCTGCTATTTTATTATAATTTGTTTTTGTGCAAAACATACTGTTGGAGGGGGGTGACTATATAATTTTTTTAATTAATTGATGTATTTTGCCTATTCTTATTCAGAGCAGCTTTCGTGCACCAATTACAGGTTCAGTTCCCATAGGAGTGACCATTCAGGGGCATTCTGGAAGTAAAATGAATTTGGAGCTAGGACAAGGAGTTCAGACTTGGTTTATACGCCCTATTTATTTGTGATCTATGTGGTTTAGCTTAGTTCTGGCTGAGATTACACTGTATAATCTACACGATAATTGTCATTTTGATTTTGTATAGCTCTTCTTAAATGTCTGCCCACTTTTATCTGGACTTGCAGGAAGGGTCACAATAAAGGGGATGTGTATCGAAATATGCCCTGTGCATGTGATGTTGCACCCGGTCCATTAGGAGGTGTAATGGTGTGGGAAAGGCCGGAGAGTGAGGATGTGGTGCCTGCATCTGTTCAAGACAAAAGTACTCGGAAGGGTGCTAATTGTGTGTTGCGTGCGACACCCCCCCCTTTCTCGTGAGTGTGTGTGCAGAGTTGAGTTTGCGAGAGCAGTCACACTGTGATAGCTTCACCAGGCGTCCCCTCACTCACCTCTGCAGCTGCCACTCCTGTCACCTGCTGAGGATGGGCCCATTTCCCCTCATCACACTTCACTCACTCTCTCACACACACACTTTCACTCTCTCATGTTTGCTGTGTGTCGTGGCTGTTTTGTAGAAATTGGTGATTTTGCGTTTAATATTATTAACATTAACTAACTGGATTTCTGAAGTTTTGCTTGCTTGATGTGAAAAACTTGTGTGAAGTGATTGTGCCACCACACAAACAATGAAGCGTTTCCTCCAGTTGTGTACGATATGAGAAGATGTCTGTGATTCTGTTCAAATCATGTAAAAGATCAGATGTTGTGAAACGTTGAATTCTAAAAAAATTCATTTCAGCCCAGAGAAAATCTGATTCATATTAGCTTTGAAATCTGGCATATGACCTGACATTTTCCTGTCTAATCTTGCTCCCTGTTTTCTTGCACAAATCACTTTGAAAGTAGGTCAATGAGAGCCATAAATAAAAGCAGAATTCTTTTTTTTTTTTTTTTTTTTTTTTTAATTAAGTATTTGTTTACTCGTTTATAGCACATCGGGGTCTTTGATAAGGACAACGCATGATTATTTCATTCACTTTCTCCTTTTAATCAGCACATTGTTTCTTCAGAAATGATTTTTTTTGTTCTGACAGATTGAAATCCACTGGCAATTATTTACTTCCCAGTTTCACACTGTTTAAAATTTGACATCTTGTGTTCATTAAGTGTTGACTGAATAAACTCAGCTCTGCCCTTCCGCATGTTCGAGTACTTGTTAAAATCAGCTCTAATGTTGGACCGTATAGCCCCATAATTCTAATTGTGATGCCTGTGCTAAATATTTTAGCATGATGGTTGGTGGGGCTTTGTTCACTTCAGAGAAAATTGCTGTGGGAACGGAGTTGCTGTCGAATAATTTATAACAAGCCTTTGGATGAAATGTGCAGGGTAGCCGTTTGGTGCTTCAGCAGTGATGCTCTGCTAGCACATTCAAACATAATGTTCAATCATCAAAGTTGTCCATTGTTTTAATAATTTCTGTATGCCCTTCATACTTTGCGTTTTACTAGACATGTAATCATGGTTTGGTACATACTGCACTGAACGTCAGAGTAGACGTATGTTTTACCCCAGCAGGGGTAAGCAAATCTATTTTTATGTAACTTCTTTCTTCATTTACTAGTGATTTTTAATGAACAAGTATGGTTCTTATAACCTAAAAAAAGTACAAATAAAGATAAATGTTACTCAGTCATGTTCAAGACCGAAAAGGGGGTACATCTCCTGACACAGGAAGTACAAGTACAGCGAGAAATGTAGTCTGATTTATACCTCATGATTGTCCTTTGCATGTGAAGTCCCATTTCTGTTCCTGCACTTTTTAAGGTTTCTATGTGAAACTAATCACATGCAAATTTGGTTCCACGTTAATCAATCTTGAGTGCATTCTCTGTATGAGCTCGTGTACTGAAAACTGACCCCCATTCTGTGGCAGTTCGGCAGGATTTACTGATTTGGAATATCAAAACGCTATGTAAGATGATCACTTTGCTTTTTTTCTTAATTGAATGTTTTTTTTTGCCGTTGGTTTTTGGGTTGTCTGGTTAATTGTCTTGTAAAGTGAACCATGTGGAGTTTTGAAGTGGCTGAAATTGTGAATTTGCTTTTGGTGTGGACCCTCTGTGTTTGATAGTTATTCATGCGCTTTGAGTCTCGCAGGATGTTACACTGTAGCTGTGTTTCATGCTGAATTGCCTGTGTTTTTTTTTTTTTTTTGTGCTCTTGAGGAAAGTGCTTCCCTATTAAGAAGGCCGTGTAAGATGCTTTCTTTCTTCTCATTGTCCTCACACACCCCAGTCACCTGCATAAAATATCTTATATTCTTACATCTGATCATATTACGTGTGGTAAGTTGAAACGCTTGTGTGCCATGCGTAACTTCCTCTTACGTAGCATAAAACCATGATACGGTGCACCAGTGCTGCCTTCTGAATGGAGCGCAGCAAGTGGAACACGTTCAGGGTTTTGTAATTATGTGGACTATTTCTGGCTTCTTCTGGTTAGCCAACCAAAATGTAATATCCTAAACTGGGAACATTAATTAGCTTTACCGTAAACATTTTTAGGGTTGTAGAGTTGCAAATAATGTGAACATTTCACCTCTCCTTTACAGCCTGTTAAAGCAAGCTACACTATGTAGACTACCCCCACCCCTCATTTCTCTGGAATATCTTTGTCTGTGAATTTGCACATCTGGATGATACTCTTGTCTGGCTTTTTGACTCCCAATCAGTGCTTCCTATTCCCTTATCTGCAAAACATGGAAAACAGGAACCGAACAAGTTTATTCCATCAACCAAGCATGTGCAAGTTAATCAGGCTCCTTGCTGAGGGCTTTTGCAATCCTTTAAGGTAGTCAAGTGCCCTTGGCAGGCCCAGCGGTATCAGTCATAGTCATTGTGGTCTGTGTATTGTCCCGGGGATGTGACCTTTCATTTTCCTGACAATAACTCAGTAAAGCTGAAAGCCCACGCTCCTCTAATTCACTATGCTGCAGGAGTGAACTCCATACATCACAGCTGTCAGGGTGGATGTCGCCGCTTACGCCACTCTGCTAGCTCATCACTCACGTGCACCCCTCGCCCGCCAAAGCATTCTGAGACCACCGCCACCCCCA